>NC_074719.1:35892011-36099511 GCF_947242115.1 Biomphalaria glabrata | reverse complement strand
CTTTGATCCCAAACTGTATCGGCACTTGTAGACCCATTTGGACACAACATGTGTACGTACCTTGCGGACGAAACGTTCTGACCAGGCTTGCATTTCATTTCTTTGAGACGATCTATAGTCGCTCAGTGACTATCACAGACAGAATTCTAATGTGCATGTCTAGTTCGCACGCTGTTTTAACTCATTTATGGACAAATTTTCAACGTAATATTAAAAGGATCATTATAACGCAAGACTCATTATATCATGGGATTTTATGTTTCAACTAAATTGCCTACTTTGATAGTAGTCAAATATTTGTTACTTTAAAAACAACATTATGTTTATGGAGAAAGAAAGCACTACATATTCCTTTAAGTCCCTAGTTTGCACCCTCTAACAGTTGGGACAGTAGATTGCCCGCTAGCTTTTGTTGAGACAAATACAGTCTTGAAGTGTGTACATTTTGCATAAATTTAGTGAAAACGTGCAGAAAAATGAATCTTGTCACGTGGTGTGCTGTTCCAATCCTCTTAAACTCTAAAGCAAAGTGCTAATGTCTCTAAGCGTCATGCGTCACATAAAACACGTCATTTAGACCAACATCAAAGAGGCGAGCTGACGTCATTAACACGAACCCGGAAGTCTGATTAGGTACGAATTTTTTTATTTAATTTGGTTAATCCCTCAATGGGCTCTCTGGAAGCATGGAATATTGTTATGTTAATTGTATTTTTTTATTTGGGGCATTAGATGCTTGTTCATTCATTATTTTTTAATGTGGTAATTATGACACATTTGGTTTGCATTAAAGGACGTCTGCAGCATAATACCTGTTTTGATCAATCAGAACAAGTATTTCATTTTCAGGTCAAAATAAATTCTTACTGACATTGATACGCTTATACACTAACATAAGTAATACACTTATACAGGATGGCTGCCTGGTCGTGGACCGTCGTGCGGAATGCGTATTGGACTGTTGTCTCGATGGTCCAGGGTTCAAACCTTGCCCGCTGCCAGACCCCGTCGATCCACTGGAAGTTTGGACTAGGAAGTAAAGTTATCTTCAACTGTGAAAGAACATCCGAAACATGTTAAACATTTTACAAACAAATACCAACACTCTGGTGTATATTATATTATAATAGTCGACCCACGGCGTAGCATACGCCGCTATTTTGCAGGGCCGGCCTTAGGGCCCTGCAACCTACACGACCACAGTGGGCCCACACTGTCATAGGCCCCACGCTAATCATAGGTGTAAGTTATTAAATTAGACCATTCTAGTTATTTAACTTATAACAGATTTCCCGCGGCCTCCTGAATAATCAGGAGCTCCTGGATATCTCCTGAAATTGCAAAATATACGTAAAAGTCATGGAATTATCCGGAAATTATTTAAATCTTTTGAAAACTCAAACAAATCTACTGAAATATAGACTAATTTGTCATTTTGGGGTGTCATTCAATATGGGAAACGCCAATCGTATGCGCGATTTAAAAAAAAACGGCATTATACAATACTCGTAATTGTGGAATCTGGTGAAAGAAACTTCTCGCGCCTCAAACTAATGAAGAATTACTTGAGGTCAACAATTCTTGTAGATAGATTGAAACATTTGGTAATCTTTGCTATTGAGCGTGATCAATGTAGGAAATAGAATTTTGATGATATACTGTATGACTTCGCTACATGCAAGACTCGTAAAGTAATTCTGTACATAGTAAAAAATAAATAAAATGCAAAAACGAATTTATTTTCTAATACTAACTCTTAATTTTCAGTTATTATCCGTATCCCTACCCAAACTGGGCCCCGCGAAATCCGTTTCGGATAGGGCCCCACAATGGTTAAGTCCGGCCCTGCTATTTAGTGACGGGTGAATACTACTTGTTCTCCCCCTCCCACACAAACACACACACACACACCATACGTTCAAAGCAACGATGTTAAATGCAGATTTGACACATAAATGTATACATTCGACTTATTCTGACTAACATATATCCTCATACAGCAGATGTATGTTATAGCGCACTTGGCTGAACATTCATATCACACTTAATTAGCATATTGATCGTCAGACAAAAGTAAGAAATTCAAACTGTATCTTTAATTCTTATCAATGATCAACCAAATGTGTACCATCAATCTGCATAGGCTACCTGTTCTTAGAAATGACTTGATCTATTTTTATATAGGTATAGGCTACAATACAGTTCCTCAAATATGACTTAGTAGTTTAATTATGATATACAAGTACTAGCTAAATATTACCCGCGGCCTGCGGGCCTTAGTTGGGGTATTACTGATATAGTGTATTGGATTTAGACCTATGTCAAACATGGCGAATGTTCACTTCACATTTTTATTTTCCACCAAAAAAAAGTTGAGTATGAAAATAGGTTAACCCGTTTAGCCGACATATTCATATTATAAAATACAAATACTAATTTTAAAAAACGGGTTTACCCGATCTGTTAAAAAGTTTCTCTCTTTTATAGAGATACAGTTAGGTATTTTCTTTAATTTTAAAGGCCTTCCGGTCGTGGGGGGGGGGGGACATTAAACATACCCTATGGGCTCCACTATGATCTACGGAACATTCATGTAAAGTTTTATCAAGATTGGTCAAACGGTTTTGATTTTTATTTGGGACATACATACATACATAATACATACATACATACATACATACATACATACATACATACATACATACATACATACATACATACATACATACATACATACATACATACATACATACATACATACATACATACAAACATTGTATAATACATACATACGCCTTACTTTCTGCTTTATATTATAGATTTACCTATAAGATATATTTTGAGCTGTAGATGTAAATCAAAGAAAACATTAAAAACCTCAGACACGCGGGGAATCTTTTTTCTTTCAAATAAAGTATCGATTCTTATTTAAAAAAAACAACCAACATTGGGATTGAGAGTTAACTGTGATATGAAATAACATTTATAGTTTACAACACTGAAATACAACAACAACATTGGGATTGAGAGTTAACTGTGATATGAAATAACATTTATAGTTTACAACACTGAAATACAACAACAACAGGCAGGATGAAAAAACCTCATGGCGCGGCGTTTGCGATGATGTTGCTTTAAAAATAGTTAAGTTCCCCTTTCAGATCTTGCAATCTATAGGGCAGATGTTAATGTCATCCGTTTCTTATGCCAACGGTTAACGAGCAGGGTGTCATGTGGTCAGCAAACCGACCAATTACCTTTACTTTTCACCAACTAATGTCATGTACCCATCAGAGTACTATTGATAACAATCAACTTACTGCAAGCATTGCAGGACTTGGGACACATATTTCGCCCCTGTTCCCTACTGCAGAAATCAGGGGTTGCCATCTCGCGGCATCCTCCGTCGTTATCTTCACAGAGTGGCACCACTATTGTTTCTGGAAAAAAAAGAAAGGGCTTGATAATAATGCCAATCCTCATTAGGATGCTGAGAAATATTCTATTTTGGACGTTGAGGCCCACTGTGCTACAACCAGGCAGAGCCTGCGGCGGATCCCAAACTGTATCGGATATTCTGTTCCTTTGGTCTCATCAGCTGCGCGGAGAGATGGGGAACTGCTGTGTGGGCGACATAGTTCCGACCGTAGACAATGCCCAGGTTTTCAAGTTCTACGACTGAAGGAGGCCAATATATAAATCTGGAGCAGCGTCTCCGTGTCTATACTTTGGTTTTAAGTAAAAGTCTACCTTTAAAACAAAATATACAAAAGAATTGTGGGATGTCTTGCTGAATGGTTTGAACCAGAGGTCAAACAAGAGGTTTCGAGCTAGACTGGAGCTGAGTTGAGTTGAGGTTGAGTTGAGTTGAGGTTGAGTTGAGTTGAGGTTGCTGAGCGTCTAAAGGCAACACGAAAACCTTTACCCAGATACACCCTCCCACACTGGTCCATAAAATCCCCATATAGCTGAGATTTTAAATCCAACATTTTAAATCTAGATAAATATTGTAATCCTAATCTTAGGTGGATACGATCATGGTGCGTACGTTAATTTGAAAAAAAAACTCGAATCAAGTAAAAGAAACATTAAAGGATAATCTTTTTTTTTTTTTTGCAAAGCTTATATCAAATCATCACATATGTCTGTCTGTCTGGCGAAAAGTTTGTACACGTTAATTTCTCAGACACCCAATCCCGGATCAAGCTGAAATTTTGCACAATTTTTTATTTTTTCATTTTGCTTGTTAGGTTAGGCCAACATATGTTTACTTAAGGTAGAAAAATCAATATTTAGTTTAAATGTAGCAGAAATGTAATGGTTTTATATAGGCTATGTTTTTTTTTAAACTTTTTGAGTTATGAATTGCTGAATTGCATAAAACATGCGAAAAATTGTCCAGTCTCTCTCTCTCTTTCACTCTCTCTCTCTCTCTCTTTCCTTCTTTAAATATATATATATAAATTACACAGAAAGATAGATAGACACGCAGACAGATCGACAAAGAGAACATGCAAACAGAAATATAAACAGAGAGAGAGAGAGAGAGAGAAAGAGAGAGAGAGAGAGAGAGAGAGAGAGAAGTTTAAAAAAACAACTGAATTTTAACTTCAAGACCATTATCTCATGTATTTCTAAAAAAAAAACTATTAAGATCCAGCAAGGTGTTGGTAATTTCGTCCAGAAACGTGTGACTTATGTCGTACACTGACTGACAGCTTGTGGCGTAAGTTTTATTCATGTTATTTTTAGTCTAACTTGAACCTTACTAAGGTCATCTCTAGAGACTATTTTTAGTCCGCATGGTCATGACCATCTCTCATTGCTTTTCCCTTTGTAAAAGAAAATAAGTACCACAGTTTTAAAAATTCAATCTGTTTGTATTTCAGGTGAAAAAAAGTTTTACCTTTTGCTGGATAAATCAAAGTAGTGGATATGTTTGTTTGTTTGTTTTTCAATATTTCTGCAATTCGGTAACCATTTTTGAACTTTTTCATTGATGGCTTTCTAAAAAACTAGTTTTGAATGTTTCTGCAGATTGATATGCTACAAAAATAATAATACAGCGTTTTCAATGAGTCTGAAAAACAAGGAAAGAAACAATGAAAGAAAGCATTCCAAGAGAAATCCCAGACACAGTTGTCTAAACATCATTTAAATACAGCTACCATTTAATCTTATGGGAAGAACTACTTCTTGGTTAATGACTTTTCAAAACATTAATGAGCACCATTACACCACAGTTACATCAGATCTGAACAAAGAGGTCGACACCTCTCCATTAAAAGCTACAAATCTAATAGAGATATTTTTAAAATCACCAAGCGATGTTTGTGTGCGTGCGTCTGTTGTTTTTGTCTATGGTGCGTACGTCATTTTTGATTCGGTCTTTTTGTTATTGCTATGGCAGTAATGCTGCTGTCGAAAATTAGAGTCAAACTGAATTTCCATTTGTTTGGAACAATAAAATAGTCTTAGAAACAAATTAAAAATTAAAAAAAAAAATTACTGTGAATAATCTTTGACATGAACATCTCCAATAGTTTGATAACATTATTTTAGTCCATTTTTTTTTTAAATTGTTTTGTAGAATAAATATTTCTGAACATTTATGAAAACCTATTGCGATATTACTTCTATTTTGAAAGATTTGTATGAAAGTAATAAACTAATCTACACTTGTTAACATTTAGTCTATTGACTATTGATGGCTGCCTCAATGGCTAGCAACTATAGAGAGAAGAAGCTCACTCGAGGCCAAGTAGGCCTGTATAATGACCTGCAGTGTAACGATCTGTGGCCAGTGAAGACCAATAGTTTATTGCCACATCGGTACGAAGTGACAACAAGTTATTGGTCTTACTGCCCACTGGCTGAATTAGTCCCCTTTATAGATTGTCGTCTGAGCCTTATTACAAATTTAATTTCATGACTGATCCGGACTAATTGATACACTTAATATAAGCTTTGTTTTTTTTTTAAGTATTTGTTTTTCACATTCAACATTCAAGTTTGATAGAGCTATTTGAGCCCGGGCAAATGTGCTCCTTGATATAATTTGATCTTCCATCAAGCCTCTAGACTGTCTGATTGTCTTATATGCACCGTCGCCACAATGGTCCCTAGTTCAAATCATGCCTGTCGTCATCCTTGAGGCGTAGTGAGAGAAACGTGCGTCCCCTCTCGCTTCGCCTCTGCGTCATCCCCTCTCGCTTCGCCTCTGCGTCATCCCCTCTCGCTTCGCCTCTGTGTCATCCCCTCTCGCTTCGCTTCTGCCTCATCCCCTGTCGCTTCGCCTCTGCCTCATCCCCTGTCGCTGTGTTGGATGTTTGAGCAAGGATGTAAGAATCTTCTCTTCTGGGGGGACGGTCAAAACTAAAAACAAAACAAAGACAGGCCCAGTTGCGTATTTTGGCTTGAACAGGCCCTAAGATATTTGAGATATAGAGCCTTTTTTGGGGTCTTTTGTAAGTCCAGATAGTATATGTCAGTGCTAAATTCCTTGGGTGTCCTAAACTATAGCCTGTGTTATCTAATGATAAATCCGGACTTGGGCAAGTCGAACAGGCGTAGTTGGTAAGTAATACAATTGAAGTCATAGAAAGTTTAGAGTTAAATCACCTACAGCAGATACTTACTTGTACAGTGACCACAGTATTTGGCACAGTATACTGATGACTCCAATGGGTCAGTACAAATATTCCGCTCAATGTCCAGTCTGGCACAGTCCATCTCTACGTCCTCACACACAATAGTAGCTTGAGAGTCTAAGGCTGTAACCACATCGTGCATAAGAAACAGAAAGAAAAAAAAAACAATACTTATTTCAATAGAATACATCTGTTGTTTTTTTTTGGGGGGGGGTATGATTTTTATCGGCACAGGGGGTCTGTCCGTCCGTCCGTCTGTCACGTTTAGATTTCAAAAACTAGAAAAGCTATTTAAAATCGAATTTCATTATATTTTGAAGTTTAAAATGTTCTAGTGCATAGTTACTTTTTATCTTCTAGAAGAGAACTTTTTTTAATAGTTATAAAATATTATATAGTTCCTACTTTGTAGTCGAAGATGAGCACATTTCTCATTTCCTATGGACTCGAAGATGTAAAGTCCAATCCTCGCTTTGAAAATCCGGCCGCATACTTGTCATGGGTAGGTTTGGTCAGTAACAGATAGGCCTTCGTCTTTTCTCAGCTTTTTGTTGGTTCGGCGCTCTTTCGCCCTGGTCACTCTTCTTGCTTCATACCTTGAGACTCCGAGTCTCACAGCTTCATGCCATGAGGAGCGATTGAGAGCTAGTGTTTCCCAGCTGTGAATGTCGATATCGCATTCCTTGAAGGAGCTCTTGAGAATGTCTTTATAGCGCTTGTATTGACCTCCCTGTGAGTGATTCCTGCACACAACTCCCCGTACAGAAGTCGTTTGGGAAGGCGTTTGTCAAGCATGCGGACTACATGTACCGCCCATCGTAGTTGGGACCTTTTTACTGCCGCATTGATACTGGTCATGTTGGACAGTCTTAAGATGTTTGTGTCTAGTATGTGGTCGGACCAACGCACCTTATGGATACACCTAAGACAGCGTAGGTGGAAGGAGTTTAACTTTTTGGTGTGACGGGAATAATGGGTCAAGGACTCTGTTGCATATAGGAGTGACGGGAGGACTACAGCACTGTAGACTTTCAGTTTAGTGGATATGCTGAGTCCTCTTCGTTTCCACACTTGTTCATGACGTCTGCCAAAAGCAGAACTGGCACGAGCAACACGGAAGTCAACCTCATCAGCACACAGCCCTGCTTCACGCCATTTGAGACAGGAAAAGGCTTGGAGTAGTCTCCATCGTCTTGGACTCTTGCTTGCATGCCATCATGGAATTGACGCACCATTGTTATGAATTTATCCTGGCAGCCGAATTTGGACATAGAATATTACCATTAGTAAGTCTATACATTCAGAAGTATGTGTTGATCATTTTAAACCGCAGTTGAACTGTGACACAATTTCACTAGATCGATATTGTCTCTGTCAAACAGTTGATCCATTCCTGATAACATCAGTTTTCTTCACTGTCTCCAGACATAAGCCTCGTGAAATGTGCTAACATTTGAAGTCTTTGCAGCTCGTGATATCCTTCCTCCAATCATTCTTTTTTTTTTTAAATTCTATCGACATTTCCATAAAACAGTCAAAGGTTTTTTGGCCTTACCAATGATGAGCAGGTCATCCAATGAACCAGGAAAGACACTTGGCCGTTTCATTTGTTGCCAACATGGAGACATTTCGAGGACGCAAATAAAACTGAAGTCAGACTTTGAGAAGATCCACAGCTAGTCAATAATTGTATGCACACAGCTACTTATTGTTGTAACTCACGGCTAGTCACTGACAAGATCCACAGCTAGTCAATGGCGGCTTTTACAACTAGTCAATGATAAGATCCACAGCTAGTCAATGATAAGATCCACAGCTAGTTACAGGTTTTTATTTTATGCATAAATGAAACCTTAAAAAGAACGAGAGACCGCGCTAGTTTTGAATTTTTAATTATTTTTTTTGTCAATGTGCTAGTTAACTTTCCCTCTACGACTCTAGCCAGAACTTTGTGCCACTACTCCTAGCCTGATATGAAAAACTTTGAAGTATTAGAAAATTAAACTTTTAAGTGTATTGTCACAGTGGTTAGCGTGTCGGTTTAGGTTTTCGTCATGGAGGCTTGATACCTCCATTTCAAACTTAGACACAGCAACTTTTTTTATTGCTTTTGAAAAGACCGCACGGCAACCCTGTTCCAGATGCCTCGTCCTCACCCCTCCCCCAAAAAAAAAAAAACACAGCTGACCAACTAGATTGATAGGACCATAGCGCACTATGCATGCTACACCGCTGTAGGCGTATGAGATCTTAACTAATAAAACATGAAATAACTTCAATAACTTAAATAAAACTTTTATTACAATATAATCTAATTTAAGTTAAAATAAATGAAATAAATGTTCCGAATCATGTCAAAAGTCTATGTCAGAGACAGTGGCGGTCTTAGGGGGTGGCAAGTAAGGCAACCGTCCCTGGCCCCCACGCCTGATTGGGGCCCCGCCATCGGAAATTACCTTGTCATCGTCAGCTTCGAAAACCTTATCAATTCTCATAAGTTAGAACTCGTTACTCAGTATCTTTGGAAATCTTTCCAAGCATCTATATAATACCAAATACTATATAAGCTTTTAATATGACATAAACTTCAGCAGCTCGAGGTCTTTGTAAGTCTCGTTAAGTGTGTGACTGCGTGGTTGGATTGAGCTCTAAGAACGTCAGATGGTAGCACAATGAATAACGTGATGCAAGAACAAATTAGAAAATAAAAACTTCATTAGCGCTCAGTCTTAATTCTAGCGAGTGTACAGTACCTAGACGAAAACAACGGTACATTTCGTGGGAGAACAGAGAAACAAACGAACAAAGATCAATTTTCAGGCTTGATTCAGATGAAGACCGAAACCAACCATGCAAGAACATCTACGACGAATTAAGAACACCGAGGCTCACGACCATTACATCGGACATAGGATTCAAAAAGAGCCTATAGACCTGATGGCAAAACGGGTAAAACGGAACATTAGTGATAAAATCAAACTTGCTAGATATTTTTTTTCCCGTCATCCATGACTGCACACCTGATGTTAGCGACAAAAAGCAGGTGTCCCTTATATCGGTTTTTGTGAACGTATCAGGTCCGAAAGTTAAGGTGCTGGAACACTTCATTAAATTTCTAGATGATGACGACGCAACAGGAAAGTGTTTGTCATAGGCTCCTCTCGCCGTGCTGGAGAACCTTGGCCTGCACATCACCAAACATGAAGGGAAACCACCAAGGAGTTCAAGATCACATTATTTGAGCTTTTACTCTCCTTGCAGCTGCCATAATCTTAACCTCCAGCTTGTTTAGCAGAAACATTATTATCTAGTTAATTGATTGTTCATGAAAAATATTTCTGAATCATTAGTTACTTTGATTAACCTGAAAGTCTTCCATGCAGAACATTATGTAATGCAGTAAAACGACCAATAGTACAGGACATACTACCTACGTAAGGTACTATGTTTTGTAACAACAATAAGGCATACAGCATTAGAGGCGGACATGAAGTTAGTGTGAAATGGGTCGGTATCATGGGCGTAGCCAGGGGAGGGTCTTGGGGTTCAACCCCCCCCCGAAATGAAATCCCCCCCCCGCAGGGGGGAACGGAATTAAGTGACTGATTTTTGCTTTCATTTTGTTTATTTTAGGTGAGATTTTAATACTAAATCATCACTTACCGCAGCACAGCCGAGGCAGTTTTGAGTTAAAAACCCTATACCAGGGGGTTTTGAGTTTAAATCCCCCTACCAGTGGGTTTTGAGATTTAAAAAACACCTATCAGGGGGTTTTGAGATACAAATCCCTCTAAGAGGGGGCTTTGAGTTTAAAACCCCCTACAGGGGGTTTTGAATTTTAAACCCCCTACCAGAGGTTTTTGCAGTTAAATCCCCCTCTTCTATAAAACAAAACAAAAAAAATGCAAACAACAATCCCCAAATTCCAACACCACAGTTGAGGAAGATTTTGATTTTAAAACCCCATCCAAAATTTACGATAAACCCCATCTTCAATATAAAAAAAGCGAATTACACACTCAAAATTCTATGAGCGTAGGCAAAGGGGTTTTGAGTTTAAACCCCCCTCCCCTCCAGTTGGGGTTTGAAGCTAAAAAGTACCCGTCAATATAAAAAAAAAGCAAATTACACACTATAAAATCTATGAGCGTAGCCAAAGGGGTTTTGAGTTTAAATCCCCCTCCTCCAGATGGCTTTTTCTTTAAAGTTTAAAACCCCTCCAGATGGTTTTGAGTTTAAAATTCCCCTACAGAGCGTTTAGAGTTGAAAACATCTCTCTTCAATATTATTTTAAAGCAAACTACAGTCACCAAATTCTATGATCGTAGCTAAATGGGGTTTTGAATTAAAAACAAAACAAAAAAACTCCAGAGATTTCTTAGTTTAAAACCCCTCAACAGATGATTTGACGAAAAAACTTTCCTTTTCGATATAAAATCTAAAGCGAAATACAGGCATGCCATTCCAAGAGCGTAGTCAAGAAAGGTTACAAATTTCTACCAGTGGCTTGGGCTCCATTAATAAAGTGTGAATAGTCTTCTGCCGAATTTGAAAATCATTAAATGTGTCTCAACAAAGATGACTAAGACAGATTTTAGGAGTCAGTCATAGAGATCTGGTCTAAATCAAAGAAATCATATGCCGAACTGGGAGTCGAATCCTTTGTAAGGTTGTGACAGATCGTCGCATGAGGTTTTGCGGGACATGTTCTCACATAAAATGAATTACGCAAAATAAGAGTTGCGGAAACAGCTTGCCGGAAAATGCGCCGAACGGCGCGAGAGGGTCTAAGTCAGTAAGAATAGCACATTAGGTTTTTGAAATAAACTTTTTAATAGCAAGATAATGCACTGTACCAGAAATAGTGCTCGGCGGCGGGGCTTCGCCCAGCGCTGAGGGAGCGCTGCGAACTCCCCCAGACCCCTAGCTAGCAAGGGCGGGGAGTCTACAATAAACAATAAACGTCTTCCGAAAGGGTCAGAATGTAATAAAGATTAATTATGTACACACACACACACACACACACATGTATATATATATATATATATATATATATATATATAAATATATATAATTTTTTTCCGCGGGGGATGGAGGGTCAGGGGGGAATCCCCCCCCCCAAACCCTCCCCGAAAAAAAATCCTGGCTACGCCCATGGTCGGTATATATAATCTACCCTAGCGGCTTAGGGCCCAGCGCACTGCTAAGGCCGTCTCTGGTCAGAGAACATGCGCAGGGCGAAAAAAATCTAAAAGGGGGGTTCAGGAGAAGAAAAAAAAGGGAGAGAAAACGGACCGATACAATAATTCAAGGGTAAAAATATGTTAGGAGAAATCGTGAAAATAGGACCCGATTATTGGAAGCTCAACAAAACAAAAATAAAGCATGTTCCGGCCATAATAGAAATATAAAGACTGGGAACAAATTAACGGGCGTAGCAAGTGTGTAATGCTGGTAATTTAAAATTGGGAGAATGAAGATCAATACTAGTACTACTTTTGTTTATATGTCTAATGAATGCTCAGGACTGTCATACCTTGAACGACCTACAACAAATAAGTTTCTGTGTGAGTACTAGAAATAATCTTGACTTCTCCGTTACCTTACTTTAACACTTACAAGTTGGTGAAAACATTAATTTATATTACACCGGATGGAAATAACACACAGACCTACGCACATAAATGTATATAATTTTAGAGACAGCGGGAAGTCATAAAAATGATAAAAACAATGACATTACACTGAGTTGCTTAGCCTTAATAATGAATGAGTTTTATACCGTATGGTTCTGTTTTGTGTAAACGTTCTGTTGACCAAAAGGACATTGTTGGTGTTTCAGTTGGCAGACAATGAGACTCAGGAAGGGTGGGGAAGGGTACTATGTTTAGCTTGTGAAAGGTTGGGAGGGTGAGCATCGTGCTGATATATGGAGACGCCATGGCTGAGCGATAAAGTGCTTGGCTTCTGAACCGCGGGTCTGAGTCCAGCAAGCTCTAATGTGTACCTGACATTAGTTTGGGAAAAGTAAAGGCGGTTGGCAGGATGTGATAAGAAAAAAAGGGCACAGATCACAAAAATATCATAGAGCCTATGAAATATTTCGAACACGAACTGTAAAGCAGAAGAATAGTCCTAAATGTAAATAACACAAGACCCTATTTGTAAAGTAGGAAAGTTGGGGGTGGGGGTGGGGGCGGTTAGAAGAGATACTCGAATTTATGAGTTGTTCTAATTCAATAGATAGTAGAATTAGCGGTAGCTTTTAACTTTATATCATTATATTGCTGTGATTTTGAAAAAAATAAGGAAGGGGTCCATTATATTGTTATTTTTAAGTAAGAAAAATGGGAGTGGGGTCCATGGCAAATATATACAATGGGCACAAATCAACGGGCGCAGCCGGTGGGTAATGCTAATGAGTTGATAAACTACAGAAACTTTACTGTAATGTCTTCTCAAACAGCGTGAGTTTATGTGCGAAATTTCAGCTCTATAAGGATAATAAAATGTTGTCAAAATTTGAATCATTTCATGAGACGATGAGGACAGTGAAAGTTATTGGTAGGAATTGAATTGGAAAAAGTTCAAGACACAATCAATTTTATTTTTATTTTAAAAAAAATGAAATAAGCTTACCATAAAGTGCTACAGAAAATACTATTAGTAAATATCCCATTGTTTGTTTCGTTGAATGTAGTTATATATTTCTTCCTCAAGAATAACAAATGGTTTTCAAATGTCCGTTGTCTCTTTGTTATTGTTTTTTAAATATTTTTCTTTCCGGGAATGAATTTTTTCAGCAACTTGAGGGTGGTCAGAACCTAAGATCCGCTACTCTTGTTCACCTTTCACCATACTAAACACATTCGCAAAGAGTTGACGTTCTTGAGACAAGGGCGATCAATTTGAAGGATCAAGTCTAAAGCTCTTACCTTCCTTTCTTGACGACGTCACCCCCCCCACCACCACCACCACCACCACCACCATCACCACCATCAAACTGTGTAGATCTGGTTGTGAAGGAAAGTCCATTTAAAGTACTTAAGAAAGAATCAGATTAGAAATGTTTTTATAATTATAAAGCTTATATCAACTCACCCTGTCTGTCTGTCTGTCTGTCTGGTAAAAAGTTTTCTACACGTTATTTCTCCCACATCCAATCTCGGATCAAACATAATTTTTCACAATTATTTCTTTTACCTGACAACACTGGATAATAATGCACTATGTTGTTTGCATCACATTCACTTCTTAATGTGATAGGCCAACTACTATTTAGGCCTACTACATAATAAATAAATCTGCACCCCAAAACTGTAAGAAGATAAACTATTTCCTTAAAAATGTATAGATGTAAATTTTGTTTAAATTGTTAATACGTTTAAATCTAAATCTAGATCTACTTATATATCTGGCCTCTATTGAGTCTAATTTAGATTGTTGTCAAGTGTATCATGAAGATATATCAAAACTACGCTCTACAAAAGAAGTTTGTTTATTTCTTTTAACTTTCAACTAATACGAAGTTCCTATTAATTTTTTTTAATAGCATTTGAATCAGTATTCTATTGCATGAGTTAGTTAATAAATGAAAAGTCTAATTTATAATGATCCATTGATACAATTTTTTTCTATTTTAACCTTAGATGCACATTTTTGTACAAATGCGCAAATCTATAAAGATTGATTTATTAATAAAGAAGTGTGTGACCTTTTCAAAAGACTTACCTCCCCTGTTTAAAAGTTTAAAAGTGGTCGAAGATGCATTAGGCGCCGCAAATAACATCTGCCTATTTATTGGAGTTGTCATCTTTATGCAGTGGGTGCCCTCGCACTGCGGCGTGGGGGATAACGAGGCGGCTGATGCTCTAGCACGAGAAGGAGCGCTGGATGTCCTGGATGTCTTATTTGGGTTCTGTGAGGCAAGATGGTTTCTCCAACAATGAGATCATTGAATGCACAGAAATCAGCGAAAAGTTGTCAATTTTCAGTCATGTGCCTTTACCGTGTTTTCCCAGATAGAGCTCTTTACCAGTACTATTGTTACCTACTTTTGCATTAGAGTCACCCATGATAAACTTGATATCCCTTTCGGGTGATTTTTTATAGTGCAGACTGTAGAGCATAATATAGTTATTTTTTTCTCTTTTTCTGGTGCTGCATTAGTGGATGCATAACATTGGATGATAGTTTCCATTCCTTTGCGCTAAACCTGGCTGACATTCCCTTTCAGACCTTGCGAACTATTTAACGTGGGCGTCCTGTGGCTTCCACAACGACCAACTGCCTTTACTTTTCCCCAACTAATGTCCGATACCCATTAGAGTTGGGTGGATTCAGAGGCGTCCCAAAGATCCCGAAATTAAAGTCTTCACCAGGATTCGAGCCCGTGACCCTGGTTTGGAAGACAAGCGCTTTACCACTCAGCCAGCGAGCCTCCTGGCTGACATTAGCAGTGTTATCTAATCCTTCCATTATTTCTGGTTAACAGCTGTTTAGCAGATACGGGCTAAGTTTTGAAAAAAATGGAACTCCTTAAGTATGAGAGTTGTTATTGATATAGAAACGGAACACACAGACGGAAGGACGGACAAAAAAAAACAGCGCAAAACCACAGCATTTTACCTACTGAGACTTCTAAAAAGACATTTACTTAACAAAAAACAATATTTCTCTATGTAAAGCAATGATGTTAGAACCGTTGTGAGTGATGTGTTAATCCCAAACGCAGTAAGTCATTGAAGACATCGTCACCAGTAGACCAGACCTACTTTAGTCAATCTTCTGCTGACACAATTACCTGACCTCTTGTCATCATTTTCACGCCAGCAATTTATTTATAGAAACAAAAATAAGAAAGAAAGAAAAAATGCATATCTCAACAAGAGAGAGGAAAAAGAAATATTTAAAAAATTCATGATAAATGGATTTTGAACGCTGCCAGCACGGACCTATATACATTATTTGGTTTGATCATAGACTATATGTAATATATAGTCTATGGTTTGATTTGATTTTGATTTTACAAATTCTTATCCGATAATGATCTTAAATATATATATATATATATGCATGTATGTGTCACTATTGGGGGGGGGCGGGGGCGCAGCGGGTGACACCCACCATGGGGAAAAAAAAGCACTTTTTTTACATGCAGCTTTTTAAAAAAAAAAATTACTACCTTGAATATCTCTCAGTTTAGTATTAACATGTCCCAAACTTTCTGAATTTAATTCTATTTCTATTCTATTAGTAATCTTCCTTTTATGAGAAAAATAATACGTTACAGACGCCAGGAGAAAGAGTTTCTAGAGCTCAAAAATATGGAAATACGCTTGGCTCCCGGGGCTTAAGGCGCTTCCTCAAACTTATCTGATCAGTTGAGTTTACTGTTAAATGTTGAGAAACACATAGAAATAAGCCCCTCGAGCACCATTCGACGCATAGGGCTCCAATATCCACAAAAATCATTCTTAGGAACTTTCACAGCCACATTCCTTCTATGCTTTTTGTGTTCCTCTTTTTGGCTTTCATGACTTTGTTAAACGAGTTTCGTCTTGTCTAATGATACATCTCACAATTGCCAAATGACGTTTAGTCCCTTTTTCCTTAGACGGCGAATGCCTCTGTGGGAAAAGATTTCTCTATTGGTAATATTATCTCGGTACGTTATTCGTAGGATCCTTCTCAGCCTCTTTTCAACCGTCTCGAAGCGTAGGTGGCAGTTGAAACAATGATTGTATTGAGTAGGTAGATTTTAATCTCCTGGCTAATTGATTTGTTTGTTCAGATAGGTCGTATTTTTTAGAAGGCCGCTGCTGCTTTCCGTTGCTTGTAATAGCAGTGCCTAAATAAATTTCTATTTGTTCTAGATCTGCACGATCAATTTTGATGGGATGTTTTGGGTAACCTGCACCCAATATGCATAATTTAGAGGGTGTCTTTATCCGTCATAAGGTGTATACATTTAATTGCATTTCAAACTAATGCTATGGCGTCTTGAGAACTCGAATTCAGCCTGTTTAATTCTATGACATCGTCGATAGCTAAAAGAGAAATGGGAATTAGATCAACCCTAATCTCATATCCGTCTCGGTGTTGAAGAGTTCCACAGTCTGTTGTGACACAACAGCTTGATTTGCTTTAGACCAGTGATGCCCAACCTTATTTGGTCTGCGGGCCATTTTAATTTTCGGCATTCGTGTCGTGGGTCATATCACCAAAAAGAAAAAAAAATTAAATATACAATAAGCTATTTTTAATAGTTTTATTTGTGGACCTACTTACATAAATTAATGTGATGCATGAAGTTTATCCAAAACCATCTTCTGAATATCTGGCTGCATAGATGAAACACAAAGTCGGAGCACTGAATCTAGATGTTCATCCGTGAGGCGATTACGTCACATGGTTTTCACCCGTTTCATCATTGAAAAAGTTTGTTCCCACAAATCAGTTGAAAACATTGTGATCATCCTTAGCGCTTGTTTTCGAAGATTTGGAAACACTTCAGCAGGTAACATGGAGTAGAAGTCAATGGTCTGCATCACTTGAAATTTGTCAAGCAGGGATGTCTGGCTTTGTAAGTCAATCAGTTCCAGTTGCAGATCTGTCAGGGCACTTGACACATCGGCAGCAAACGGATTTTCAAAAAGACGGATTTCATTTTTTAAATTCTGAAAATCCACAAATCTTTCACTGAAATTATTCATCAAGAGCCTCAGAAGTTCGATCATTCTTTCATTAGGGAAAGACATATTTAAATAACTCTTGCTGTCATTCCGCTGTGACATCCAACCATATTTCTAGCGCCATCAGTAGTCATTCCAACTAATTTATTCCAATGAAGAGCAAGGTCCTGTATGATGGCTTACACTTCTTTGAACAGGTCATCTCCAGTTGTAGTCACATGCATGCTCCTCATAGCTGCTAACTCCTCTGTTATATCAGAATTGCTGTTTGTACCGCGAATAAATACCAAGAGTTGCGCAGTATCAGTTATGTCAGTGGACTCGTCAGCAGCAATAGAAAACATTTCGAATTCTGCTGCTCTGTCTTTTAATTGTGAATGAAGATTTACCCCCATATCTTCCACTCGCCTTGTAATTGTCATGCGAGAAAGGCTGACAGCTTCTACTGCATTCTTCTTTTCAGGACACATTTCTTCCATCACTGCTAGCAAGCACTTTTTTTTACACATTCGCCATCGGAAAAAGGCTTTATTGCTCTACTTAAGATGTGAGCAACTCTGTAGCTGGCCCTTATCGCAGACTCATTTTCTTGTCTCTTTTTGATAAATATTCTTGTCAATCTCCCAATCTCTAGTCGTAACTTGGCAATCTAGTCTTCGCGGCTCAAACCAAGAATGCCACCATATGTGTTTATGTGTTTTAATTCATAATGTCTTTTAATGTTATGTTCTTTAAAAACAGCCACACTTTCTTTCAAATCAAACATATTGGCTTACTATCATATTCCACAAAAAAGAAAAGATCTGTTTCAACATTTAGAGTCCACTTTTAGTTTCTTAGGCTCTCCCATTTCATTAAATCACAAACGTTAAACACTACGGTACCAATCGCTTTGATATAAAAAGTACACGACCGGATCTGGCCCGCGGGCCGTAGTTTGGGCATCGCTGCATTAGACATATCGCTTAACCTGGATTAATTGTTGCAAGATGCCTTTTTCTATTGCTATTTTCTAGAGCTATCAAACTTCTTTTTCTAATCTAAAAAAACTGATCCACATCTTTTGTTGCTATTTCTGGCTTTACTCGACGATGTCTCGCAGGACCTAAACTTGTTCAGTGTTTGATTTGCCTTTTAGGAAGCAGCTGAGAAACACTAGTGTAATTTAAAACCTTTTCCGTATGGAGCTCTTAAGTAATCGCTAATTAAAATGTTCAACACAATGTTTCTCAAATAAGTGTACATTTTTTAATTATGTAATAACTTTAGTTAAAATGTCAAAAACAACAACATTTTAAAATAGAATCGAAAACCATTTTCGCGTGTAACCAATCAATGAATTAGCTTACAGTTTTATTATTCAAAATAAAGAAAAAAACAACAATAGTTATTTTTTTAGGGAGAGATTATTTTTTTCCTTGTGGGTGTGTGACACCGTCGACTCTAGTGACGCCACTGTATGTATATGTATATAGGCCTATATATATATATATATCATCTTATGTACATTTAAATGGATTGATTACCTAGATCTTTCTAGATTATGCATCTAAAATTTAAAAATAATAATTATGAGACGCGAGTACTCTTATTATAAAAAGGTTAGAAAGGTTAGAGGTTGGACCAAAAAAAACTGTACTTTTTATTACTACTTTACAATACAACGCCTTGTTTTGAAGTTTTTCACGTCATTTTTGTGTAGTGTTAAAGATTTCCATGTCCAGTCTAGTTATATTATTATTATTAGGCCTATAGCTTTTATATAGCGCTACTTTCAAGTTCAAGCGCACTTAGCCTCTCGACCACGCTTTCCGGATTATAACCTAAAGCTGTGGCTGTCCACACAAATAAAAACGTAAGAACTTTGAATTAGATTCTGGTGCCTAACATGTTGCATGAAAATTATCATATAATGAGAAAAAAATCTAACCTTACCCCCCCCTTTCCCCGAAAAAAAATCCTGGCTACGCCCACGGCCCTAACCTTGATCAAAACAATGGAAGATAGTTTTTTTGTTTTACCTGAATAGATTCTGGTGTAACTACAAGTAAAGTCTATCGCAGTTGAGTTTACAAATAGGGGAGTGAAAGTTTAGACAAGCTTCAAAATTTGTTTAAGATTTTTTTGTTGTTGTTCAAATTGGTTAAGATAATATTCACTTGTGTTTATACATGAATATACATTGTCGTTAAAAGTTGTATATAGTGTCAATATAAACGCTATGCTCATCTTGATTGTGTAAGTTCCAATGAAGATCTACATTATGAATATTTTAGACCTACAACTGTTTAGTCTTTAGTTGGACTTTGTTGTATGGAGCTACAACCCCAACCACATTGGGGACCGCAATGGTAACGCTTCACACTACACTGACCATACAGTCATTCACACACAGGCCAGGTCAAGAGACAAAAGGATTAACTTGGTGATAAATGGAGTGAAGGAGAAACAACAACAAAAGGTTACTTCGCTTTTCGTCTGATTCATTTGCCTCCCACACTTTAAGTAAATGAAATGAAACTTGTGTTTTATTTTTTTTTACTGAAGATACACTCCCCCACACACAAACACACACACACGCGCGCATACACACAAAGATGCACACACGTTTACAAATGAAGCCTTGATTAATGAGAGAAGAGTGGCGTAGTAGAAATGGAAGAAGGGGAGAAGCGCGGGGGTGGGGGCCGAATAGAATGGTAGTAAACGTAGATTTATGGAAATGTAAACGAAGTCAGATGAATATATTATGGAGTTGAGGACCAGGGACATTAGAGAAAAAAGTTTTAGAAAGAGTCAAGGTTAAAAACCTCATGATTCATTTACACTAATAGTTTAAGGAAATTATATCTTTTACTATGGCTTTCTCGTGTATAGTGCTAACAGACGGAAGGATTTGTCATGAAAGATAATAACGCAGCATTTCTCTACCAGTGGGGCGCCTCCCTTGGAAGGTGGACGCGATATGAGGACAAAAAAAGGGGAGAGTGCACGAAGGCAGTCTTTTTTTTTAATGTGCAAAAATGATTGCATTTGCATTATAGTTATAAATTCCGAATCAAATATTGATATAATCAAAACCTATCTTTAAACTGCATTAACAAAATAAGGCAGACATAATTAAATTTAGAAACATAAGCACATTTCTAAAGTGATACAGTTTATAACATTTTTGTAAGTGACAAATACTGGCAGGACCTTTGTGAAAACGTCCAATCTTGTGCCGACTGTGGTAACATCACAGGACTATACGTGGGCATGTGTGCCCCGATTAAGTCAAAAGATGGTTCAATCATCAGTGATCGGGCACTGCAAATGGAGCCATGGGTAGAGCACTATGCAGAACTCTACCAGATTGAAAACGTCATCTCACCAACTGCTTTGTCAAAAGTCCCATCACTTTCAGTTTTGAACGAATTGGACGAAACGCCCTCGGTAAAGGAGTTGAGCACAACCATTGACGTGCTTGCACACGGGAAAGCACCCGGAGGAGATGATATTCCTGCAGAAGCCATTCAGGCTGGAAAGCATGCCCTAATCAAGCCACTCCACGAACTGCTAAGTTTGTGCTGGGAGCAAGGAATGGTCCCCCAGGAATTGAAGGATGCCAACATAACAATTTACAAAAATAAAGGCGACCGCTCCGATTGTAACAGTTATAGAGGCTTGGCTCCTTAGCTTAGTTGGAACATTGACATTAGAGTAATAATAAAGCGGCTCCAGATCTTGGCAGTACGAGTTTACCCAGAATCGCAATGTGGTCTTAGAGCCGGTAGATCCACAACAGATATGATTTTCTCCCTGCGACAGATACAGAATAAAATGCAGTCACTCTTTATAGCTTTTATTGACTTGACCACGGCGTTTGACGTTGTCAGCAGATCCGGCCTTTTTGCCTTATTAGAGAGAATTGGCTGTCCAAAAAAGCTACGGAAATTAGTGTCAGCTTTACATGAAAATATGCAGGGCACCGTACAGTTTGACAGCTCTTTTCCAATTTTGTTTCGTTTTTTTCGATTTTCTCAAAATACTATTTTTATTCACTTTTTTTTTTAATACTCCTTCACTAATTCTGCATAGAAATCAATCAAACTTGTCCAGCTTATTATTTATACCATGTACAACAACTTCTATAAAACATTTTTCAACTTTAAATTAATATTTTGTCTTTATTGCAATAAAATATTAGAAAAATGAAAAAAAATTGTTTTTCTTTAGCAAGGTTAGAAAAAAATTTCTAAAACAAAAAGTTTTTATTATATTTAAAAACTAATTTATAGAAAATGTTCTGGAATGATTGGTCTACACATTGTATATTTTTGTTTGGCAATAGCTTAAATAGTTTTAAAGCCTTAGCGATTTAAAAACGATAAACAATAATCCAATATGGCGGCCGTTGCCATGACATTCATTATAAGAAAACATTTTTAACCACATTTTTTATGGCTATTCATATCGAGTATACATATAAAGTTTGGAGTAATTTGATTAATAAATTTAAGAAAAAGGTTTCAAGTGTTTCACATAGCCGTATATACATAGGCCTATAATTATAAAAAGTTATTTACAACGAAATTTAAAGCTAAGTAATATCAAGAAAAAATACAGAAGAGCACATAAGATAAATTTTCATAATTGCCACATTAGCAACAGTGAATTTAATACTGTATTTTTTTTAAAGTTTATTAAAAAAATGTATTTGAATTGCCCACTTTCTCCTTTCTTTTGCATGGCCCACCTTGCCAGTAACAAGCATTCCTTAATACACTTTCAAACAAGGAAATATTTCCTCATCGGAGATTGTTCCCCAAATGTTTAGTTTGTCTAATAGCAGCTGAAACAAAGAAAATAACATTCAAATTTTTTTCCAACAATATTTTACGATTGAACATCGAAGTTAGTTATTTCACGTTTGAAAATGACATTTTTATTTCTACCGTTAATAATATGTCTATTTACTCTGCCGGGGTGGGGTGTGGATGAAAATGTTGCGTGTTTTGTTTGTTTGTTGTTTTTTCAAGTTGCTTATCCTTTGACTATGACTTAGAATCTTAAATAGTACAGTTTTAACATGCATCGTATGTAATTTATAAGATTTTTTACAAAGTTGGCAGGATCAAACCACCTGAGGTCCCTGGGGTACACTACTCTGTCTCAACGTGGCACTCGTGTGGAAACGATCTTGAGGAAGTGATTAAGCTAAATTAGTAGCAAAACAAAACTCCTGTGGAAATGTCTAAGGGAATGTGAGATCTTTTCTCATTGCACAGCGCAGAGTTGTGAGTGAGCTTCCACGACCATATTGATAATCCAGGCGCCATTCTTCAAGGGACCGTTACATCAATGGCTTGGTCTAACTATAGGAAATGGCGGGGTTCCTGGTGTGCTCGGCTTTCGGCCATGTGTTCTAGTCCATGCGCTCGGAATGTCAGACAATGGGCGTAGCCAGGGGGGGGTTCTTGGGGTTTAACCCCCCCCCCAAATGAAATCCCCCCCCACAGGGGGGGGACGGAATTAAGTGCCTGATGTTTGCTTTCATTTTGTTTATTTTAGGTGAGATTTTAATACTAAATCATCACAGCCGAGGCAGTTTTGAGTTAAAAACCCTCTACCAGGGGGTTTTGAGTTTAAATCCCCCTACAAGGGGGTTTTGAGATTTAAAAAAAACCCTATCAGGGGGTTTAGAGATACAAATCCCTCTACCAGGGGGCTCTGAGTTTAAAACCCCCTACAGGGGGTTTTGAATTTTAAACCCTCTACCAGAGGTTTTTGCAGTTAAATCCCCCTCTTCTATAAAACAAAACAAAAAAAAATGCAAATAACAATCCCCAAATTCCAACAGCACAGTTGAGGAAGATTTTGATTTTAAAACCCCCTCCAAAATTTACGATAAACCCCATCTTCAATATAAAAAGCAAATTACACACTCAAAATTCTATGAGCGTAGCCAAAGGGGTTTTGAGTTTACCCCCCCCCCTTTCCAGTTGGGGTTTGAAGCTAAAAAGTACCTCTTCAATATATAAAAAAAAGCAAATTACACACTATAAAATCTATGAGCGTAGCCAAAGGGGTTTTGAGTTTAAATCCCCCCTCCTCCAGATGGCTTTTTCTTTAAAGTTTAAAACCCCCTCCAGATGGTTTTGAGTTTAAAATTCCCCTACAGAGCGTTTAGAGTTGAAAACCTCTCTCTTCAATATTATTTTAAAGCAAACTACAGTCACCAAATTCTATGATCGTAGCTAAATGGGGTTTTGAATTAAAAACAAAAAAAAAAAAAAAACTCAAGAGATTTCTTAGTTTAAAACCCCTCAACAGATGATTTGACGAAAAAACTTTCCTTTTCGATATAAAAGCTAATGCGAAATACAGGCATGTAATTCCAAGAGCGTAGTCAAGAAAGGTTACAAATTTCTACCAGTGGCTTGGGCTCCATTAATAAAGTGTGAATAGTCTTCTGCCGAAATTGAAAATCATTAAATGTGTCTCAACAAAGATGGCTAAGACAGATTTTAGGAGTCAGTCATAGAGATCGGGTCTAAATCAAAAAAATCATATGCCGAACTGGGAGTCGAATCCTTAGTAAGGTTGTGACAGAGCGTCGCGTGAGGTTTTGCGGGACATGTTCTCACACAAAATGAATTACGCAAAATAAGAGTTGCGGAAACAGCTTGCCGGAAAATGCGCGAACGGCGCGAGAGGGTCTAAGTCAGTAAGAATAGCACATTAGGTTTCTGAAATAAAACTTTTTAATAGCAAGATAATGCACTGTAGATACCTCAGAATATGCATTTTGTTGGCTTTCATTACCAGAAATAGTGCTCGGCGGCGGGGCTTCGCCCCGCGCTGGAGGAGCGCTGCGAACTCCCCCAGTCCCCCTTGCTAGCAAGGGCGGGGAGTCTACAATAAACAATAAACGTCTTCCGAAAGGGTCAGAATGTAATAAAGATTAATTATGTATACACACAAACACACACACAGATATATATATATATATATATATATAAAGTTTTTTCCGCGACCACCCCCCCAAAAACCCTCCCCGAAAAAAAATCCTGGCTACGCCCATGTGTCAGACACATGGGAAATAGCAGCGTTTTATATAGACATTGAATTGGACCTTTTCCAGACAGAGCGGTTTGTTCAGCCAGGATTGTAAGGCTTAACTCAGAAGAGCTTTCGGTCAACTCTTTAGACATTCAAACCACGGATATAGGCTAGAAATCTGTGGCAAGACTAGAAGCAGAACTTATATATATGATATATAGGTATGTGCATCAGACAACTCTCACTTTTTAAAAGTAAATAAAAGGCCATTATGGATAAGGGAGCTAAATCTGCTTTATTTTTAACATAACTAGTAAATAAACAACATGTAAATGGCAACGGTTTATAAAGTTTATTAGAGCCTAGATCTATTCTAGATCTATAAGAGTCGAGATCTAGATTCTAGTTCTATAGAATCTAGGGTATATTTTAGATCTATGTGATTGCGTAAAAATTACCAGTAAATCTAATCAAAAGCAAATACCGGGATTAAGATAAAAGTAGCCTTTTATTTACTTTTTCATTTTGCGTCGCAATCTCATGTCGTCATTAGGTCATTAGGTACTTTGACAAAAAATTCAAAATAAATATATATGAACAGAAGCTATTTAGTTATGTAGAGCTTGCTGAGAGGGTTACAATGATACCACATTTATCTTTCTATGTTATATATAGATCTAGGAGCTAAGTTATGCCGTTTTATGTGTAGAAAATTGGACTATAATCATAATAATGTCACACTATAGTGACTATACTATAGAAAATGTCCAAAAAGATGTGATCGAAAAAAATGAATTTTCGTCTTTATCTCATCATAACTTTGTAACCATAATAGATAAAATTATTAAAAGGTTGAAATTTGGAGCACAGCTACCCCATTATATGATTTTTAATTTGAATGTTTCATCTCACATGCAGCTAACATTCATTCACAGCTAATACAATGAGGTAGTTCCTTATTTCTGACCTACTTTAACCAAAGTCACGTGATTGTTGGACAACAAAGAGGAGAAAGGCCTTGTCTTCCTATATTTCCATTGCTGTTGCTCCTCTATTTTTACGAAATTTTACATTTACAAACATTTTAAAATATTCAGAGTACATCAACGAGCTCCCTGAATGTTCAAATAACTTTACGAATGTTTTCATAAAGGGCCAAGAACTGTTTAAGGATGAGTTTAAATTATCAATGATATTTCCTTTATAGTCCACTACAAGCGTCAACACATTGCCGATGATACATTCACATACAGAAGAAGATGTTTTTACAAACGTTCTTGTAAGATTAAAAAAAAAAAAGCTTGGTATAAACTACACAAAACACACACACACACACATATATATATATATATATATATATATATATATATATAGAGAGAGAGAGAGAGAGAGAGGGATAATATGCATATTAGTTGAAACATTGTTATTTTCATAAACTTCAGCTATTTTTTAACGTTTTATATTTCATATTCCGGTTATTGTGTTGGATACATGATGTATTATTATGTTATTAAAAGTTCTATCATTTTTAAGAAATTCACAAAATGTTAACATTAAAGTTTCAAAAATGCGTTGACGAAACAGATCTAGATCTATTTTATTACTTAGAAACCAAATTTAACAATGAAAGGGCGGGGTAAGACACATTTGGCTTGTGTAACTGTAAGAGTAGATCTAGATTTATCCTTGACTATCAGATGTGTTATTTGTTCGCTAAACAACTGAAGCCTATTACGCACAAGGAAAACACATGGCAGTCTTTTTATCTTTTATAACAACTAGTCGACATATCGACTACACACTAGCCCTAGAGCTATCTGACCAATACACACTGGTCTGCTGTCCAACTTTTAGTGTTCTACTCAAGTTCAAGTTTGTTTACTTTTGGGCAGAAAGGAAAGGGGGGGGGATGAAAGTGTTACTTTTTTTTTCTAGGACTGGTTACCCGAACGCTAAGAACTGTAAGTGTAGTCATTCATTGTAGATCAAGAAATTTTGATCTCAGTATGGCAGATTATAGGCCAACGCTTCGGTACCTTCTATCAAAGGTTTAACTATTTGTTTTAGTTGAAACTATTAAAAATGTGTATCTCTAGATTCTCCTGTTATTAACAAATTATAGTTTAGCGCTAATGAGTAAATTGAAACCACTAAATATTGACTTAAAACGCTTCAGATTCCCACTACAAACTAACTAAAACTAAGCACGGTGCGCGTTGTATACACACAACCACGTGACTAGGGGGGAATACGAAACTACCTCATTGTTTGAAAATTGACTTCGATCCTTTTTCTAGAATGCCGTTTGGTAGAAACTTCCTCAGCTTTATAATATTTATAAGTATAATGTAAAATAACACCTTGATAGCATTCTCTCCACTAGGTTGATCAAAGATAAGCTGCTAAACAATGCATAAATCATTTATACTTCATATTATCCACGAGAATTACTAATGTCTGGCGCCACATGTCGCTGCATCATGGAGTGACTTCATTTAACATCTTGCATTAATTAGCTGATTTCTTTTATACTTTGTGTACCTAAGTATAGAAAAAAAGATTTCTAACACTACTCTATAATAAAATATTGATTTTAATACTATAGTCATAGATTGTTATGGTAGTTATAATTTTTCCGCTTACCCATTTCGAAAAATAGCCTAATTTGGCATCATTTATAGCATGTTAGGGGAAGTTTTTTTAATTTTGGAGGACAAAATTTCATTAAAAAATAATGAAATAACAAACTTTAAGCATAAATCTAGTTCTAAATTCAATAAAAAAATTCCAAGCTTGCTTAAAAATTATATTAAATGCAAAATCATTCTTACCTATGACTTTACTTTAAATTTTCTAAATAAACATGACTTTCATTTGTTGACAATGGGGTATCAATCAAGAGCTTAGGAATCCTCCTTTAAGAATAGCATGAGGGTTTTTAAAACATGAAGCAAATGTAAAAACAACAATCAATCAACTAACACCATGGTTTTGGAAGTCTAGCCATGGTGTTTCAAAACTGTATATCAGCTAGTCTAGCATTTTATAGGTCAGTAGAGTAAGATGTCAAAGTACCTATCGTCATGACTCATGACTGACTACAACTAAAATATTATAAATATAATACAAGAATCTGGATCTAGATCTATCTATATAAAAAGTATATAATAAATTGGTAATTAATAGAATCTAGTAGATCCTAGTCTATATCTAAATCATGATGATGTCTTATAATTTATTACTAATCTGAATCATTAATTTATAATTAATGTCATCTAGAGTCTTAGACTATTAATTTAAACTTTAAAGTAGTACTAGACTATATATTTGAAAATAGTATTATAATAATTGTATACTAATAATAGATATAATACCTTAAAAATGATAGATCAATAGAGGGTGGTGTTTTATTTATAATAATTTTTTTAAGTTTATGATTTCATTTAAGGCTCTTTAAATTTTCATAGTCATCTCATTTTAAAAGGTGAAGAATGACTGACAAGTCACAGGATTCTTCAGATCCAGCTGTGGATCCTGATACTGATGAAGACAAAAAACTTTATGTCACACTAGGACAATGGTTAACCGCAGATCTCAGTGTTAAAAAAACTGTCACAAAGAAAGGGAAAGCATTCCTCAGACCACAGCTAGAGTCAGTTTGCGTTGTTTCTGTTGACTACAATGATAACGAGACTAGTGATCACTGTAAAGAATTGTACATGTTTCTAACGCAACATGCTAGAAATAGGCTTGAGCTGAAATTAGGTTCAGCAGACAGTAAATATATGTTAGGCTTAGAAAAACTGTTAATGACAATGACAGAGAGTGAAGAGTGCTTATTCATCATCAGTTCCTGCCATGGAAGTGAAGAGGGAGACATAATCTTGAAAGTAACTCTCCACAGTTTTACAGTAGAGAAGCCTATCTGGCAAATGTCTTCTAAAGAAAAGTATAGTTTGGCATTTTCTCATAAAGAGAGAGGCACAGAGCTTTTCAAAGAAGGCAACATTGAAGGTGCATTTGTACAATATGGTGTAGCAATAAAGTATGCACTATGCATGTGTGAAAGCTCGGTGTGTAAAAAACTAGAAAAGACCATGATCCAAGAGCATGCAACTCTGATGAGCATTTGTTATCTAAACCTAGCTGCGTGTCATTCCAAAATGGCTAACTATGAAAACGTTATCAGCAGCTGCTCTAAAGCTTTGGCAGTGGATGCTGACAATGTGAAAGGGCTTTACAGACGAGCTCAAGCATACAAGGCTATTGGACAGATTGATAAAGCAAGGTCAGTTCATGCCTTTTCTGTTCTTCTTATCCTTTTCCTAGCTTTTTTGCTTTTCTTATGTCTAGACTCTTTTACAATATGGGCCTTGGAAAAAATAGAGCTCTCTTCCTCCTGCCAGACAGAGTCTTGACTAAAAGTGGTTATTGAGTAAATAGAGTCTGTCTTAGGCGGGATAATTAAGGGTATTTAGAAAGGAAATGTTGGATGTTTTATCGGGAGTTAACAGTTTGTAGATTCCAAAGGCTATCGAAGTTGAATTGGAATTCCAAGTTCCCACTTTACTAGAAATGCTCATAAAGATTATGTTTCTAAATGTCTCCAACAGTCAAATCCAGGTTCTGACCTTCAATATAATTTAAATGACTCCTACAAATCTATTTAACATGCATCTAAAAATTAGGTTGCTTCTTTTTGATTACACATTTCTACTAAATTAGAAAGGTGTTGCTAGCAGTACTTTATCATATAAATTCAAAATAAGGATTTTCAAATAAATAGTCTGGATGCAGGATGTGACTTACCCATCATAAAGTCATCACTTTCTTTAAATAGAGATTATTAATAATAACCTTGACAACCCCAAGATAGAAAAAAAATATTAATAAAACGTCTATCAATAAACTTCAATTGCTGGTTATAAATAATAAACTTCAAATGCTGGTTATAAATAGTAACACCATTTTTTTTTAAATTAACATTTCATTGGTATTAAAGCTGTTAAAAACCAAACACCTTCATCATTAATTATTTTTCTTTTTTTTTTGTATCAATGTTTTCTTGATTCTGGAGGAGTCATTATAGTCCTTATTAGAACAACTCTATATCTGTAGTTTTTTTTTATTATTGTTTTGATGATAATTGTTATTTTCTATACAGTTGCTCACTCCTGCAATAATAAATCTTTATATTATCAGAACTGTGCAGTAGGTTTCAATTTAGGCAATTCTATATAGAATTTGGGCTAGTCAATGCACAATGCAGGATGGGGTCATTTTTCTCTAATGCGACTCCTCAGGGGCATGTCTTTCTGGCTTAAATTTTCTTCTTCCAGAACTTTTATTGTCTAGTCCTGAATTGTTTTATTTGCATGTGGAAAATTAAGTACTCAGTATTACATAGCTTGTTGAAAGCATATTTTCTGATGATTCTGTGAGAGTCAATCCATTTTTTTAGGCTACTTTCATTGTTTATAGATCTTCTCATCTGTCGTGTGAAGCAATGTCAACATTTTGTGTCATTGAGGCCACTTACATGTTTAACATTCATAACTTTTCAGAAATAGTTGCTTCAAAACAAAGTCTCTATTATTGATAAACAATTAAAATCCATTGTTAGCCTTTTTTTTTTTTTTATATATTTTCTTAAAATGTTTTTCATAATTTCAGATTAGATTTGAAGCAAGCTCTGAAGATAGAACCTCAGAATAAGGCTGTGATCACTCTGCTTCATAACTGTGAGACTTGAATCAATATGGACACTATACAAGGAATTACTAATGGTGTTGAATTATACATGTTATTGAGTATAGTGTTGAGAGAAAAAGATCAAAATTGCAATTTAGACATTGAAATTATGCAGACAATATTCTAAAATTTGTAATATTGTATAACTTAATTAAATGTTATTAGTAAATTTGTTCACTGTTTGAACTTACCATTTACTGTGAATAGCAAGATACAATTCTTGGTAATAAGTCAGCTATTAAGTTTAATTTTTCACTCATTATCCACGCGAGACCTTTACTCTTATGTAAATGCCTTAGTACTAGCTAGATCTATATATAATTCCCATGTTTGTGAAATCTAGCCAAGAGATACTATATTTTTATTCCATTAGCATCCTTCCAGCTCCAATATTGCAATTATAAATCTGATTTGTTCAAATTACTCTGAGAAAATATTACTTGCCCTTGTTCTGCTTACCATCTAACAGTATTATGAAAGTATTGCAAACAGAATGTTCTCAATGTTTCTACTTAAATTTAATATTTACCTGTAGAGAAAAAAATCAATGCTGTATATCTAATTACTGGAGAAATAAGCTCCCTTTCTTCTACATAAAACAAAACTAATCAGTTATCCCTATTGTTTTTTTTTTTATTATTATTAATTCTTGTACATTGGCATTGACTATGAATAATTATGCACAATTTCAACTTGATCCGATAATGGCATGTGGGAGAAAAAAATGTACAAAAAAGATAAATAAGGGAAATAGCTCCACATCTCTCTCAAGTAGTATTTATTTCCTTTTTCCCTACCAAAGAAAATAATTACCAATAATTAATCAACTAATCTGTTACTATGTTTTTATTGATTCCTGTTTTGTTAGGTGCACCAAAGAATCGTGTAAAGTTTTAACTTGATCCAAGAAAGGTTGTGGGAGAAATAGTGTACAAAATTTGTAGCAGAGTGATTGGGTTCATATAAGCTTTATACAAATTAAGCTTATGTCAGTTATAATAAGTTTTAATAAGAATGAATGTATTGAACTGATGGAGGATTTATATTTATGTAAATTTAAATATAATTGATATCTAGAGATGTATAGTTTTATTCTGAATAAACTATTTCGTTGTCAATACTTGTTGAGTATCCAGTGAGTAATGTATATTATCTTATACTAAAGCTATCTTTGTAATGCTCAATAACTTATATCTACACCATCAGGACTTAGGGTTGATGCAAACTAATGGTTTAAAATTATGCATTTATGTTGTTTCCTCTTGACTAGTTTGTTTATCTTCTGAACTTGTTTTCATCTCTGTTTCCTAGACAAGTCGCTGGTACAGGATATAAAAGAAATCAAATCATATAATGATTTGAAAATTTTGGAAACAATCTGTAAATATATTTTGTCTGTTTCTTTCAACAGAAGGCCTAAATGTGAAGCCTTAGAAATACTGGTGCATACATTCTTTATCTTTTTATTCTGGTAATTTCATTGCCCATAATCATATATCAACATACCTTGCAGAATCTTCTAATCCTAATACACTCACTATACAGTCAACAATAAACTTTAAAAAGGTTTGGGAATAGTTCACTCAGTACACAGATGTACGCATAATTACACAAAAATGAAACATTCTTGGAAATTCTGATTGAAAAGCAAAACCTCAAAGTGAAATACTTCAATTTATTTTCTCATTTGTATAGTGGAGACAGAACAACAAAATAGGCATGCAAAAGTGGTAGCTACTACTTCTTAGAATCTCTAAGCTCAAAAGTAAAAAACTGAACACAATGGCATCAGGAAACAAAAAGCAATCTCAAGCCAGGTTATTATCAAAACTACTTTTCACTAATAAAAATCAAACTAATAAATAAAGAAAAAAAAATGAGATGAGAACCAGAAACTATTTTTTAAAATGTTTCCTAATAAATGCAATAAAAAAAATGTTAATAAATAAAGTTATCATTGTATGTTATAAACATCATTTCTTTGATTGGTATTTACAAAACAATGAGTACAATGTGAACAAAAAAAATATTTACATCAGGCTTTTGATTTGGCTATATATTAAGTCACAAAAGTACATTACAAAATGGCGCAAACTGTGGTCCCAGTATATATATGGTATTATGGTTGGTTGAATAACATGCTTACCAAACAATTTATACAAACAGTAGATTTGACAAAACATGTGCACAAGTATATGTTGAATAAAAAAAATATATATTATATAATGGAGTTGACTTTGTGACTATTGATTTGGCTATTTTTGAAGCAATGTCGCTTGACTTAGTGTAAAACATACCTGAAAGATTATTTATTATACTAACATCAAGACATTGGATCTAAATCATTGACAAAAAAAACATCTTTAAAAAAAAAAAGTCAAGTCTTTTCACAGTATTCTTCTTCAGGCTACTATCAATCTAGTTAACAAGATTCTTCACTGCTTTGTTGGCCATTACCTCACATAAGTTTCAAAGTACAATATTTATGATGACTGAACTATACAGCTAACTGCTACATATATAAATATACATATATTGCTTCAGGTGATTACAGTAGGCATACAGTCTTAGCAAATGAAACATAAAAGACTAGCTATAGTCATAGATGAAATGTTGGGTCACCTGTGTGACCAAAGTCCAATGATAATGGTTTAATGTTTTCACTTTAACAAGACTTCAGCTATTTCCCAACTGCTGAAGGGCAAACAGTTGTAGTGACCCAGCAAGCTGGAAAACAATGACTGATTTCTTAAATAATGCGTTCCAATGTTTTAACAAATAAAGTAACATGCTAGAAAAGGAAGACATTTCATGTGGAAGTTTAAGTGAGTTATCGGCACAAATAGTGTCCACTTTGGAAGTACAGTTCTGGGAGACATAATTCATATAAACTAAACAAAAAAATTACTAAAACCTGTCACTTCTGAAGACAGTTATAATTAAATAATTTTCAGTCAAGTCAATTATGAAGAGTATGACTTTATTTCTAAAGTCTGTAAAAAAAAAATAATGAAAACAGAAAAATGGTTAAGTTGTCAACCATTTATAACCAAACAAATACTAGAAGTGACTATGCAGTCGCTAGGACAATGAAACAAATAGAATGCCAAACTCTCGTTAGGTCAAGCATTACATTAGGTCTGTTTATCTACCTTAGCATGCTTAGACTGAATTACACAAACATAACAATAATAAAAAAGACTAAAGCACGTTTTTGGCATATTATTCAGTGTACAAAGATGATAAAAAAATTATGTTTTTATTCTTGCTCTTGCACTAATAAAAGCTTAAAAAAAAAATTGGATTCAACATTTAAATCTTTGATCTTTAAGACACATCTCTAGGCCATTAGATATGATTTTTGCAGTTTATCAAAGCAAAAAAAAAAGATTGAAAATTTTAAAATGTAAATAATATTTTTGTAAGAAAACAATATCAGAGGTAGCCGAATGAGGAAATGGGAAAGAAAGTTTTGGAAAAAAAAATAAAAATTTAAAGCTTGTTCAGTAAAAAAAAAAAGAATGATGGAAAAATAAAGTAAAGGAACAAGAGTGGAATTTTTCAAATCAATAAAGAGTAAAAATAGTTCTTTTGAGTTAAGTATTAGTAGCTTGAGTACACACAAATCAACAATAGTGTTGAATACTTTGGCTGAAGTCAACAAAATCAGATTCTAGAGTGAGTTTACAAGAGACAGGTGAACACAAGTTGGTTTGAATCACATTCAGATAGATAATAAATACATTGCTTCTCATACAGTTCCTTGCCAACTTTCCCATATTTGTTCAAACAAAATATAACAATGAATAATGACAGATCTATAAACACTAGGTCTTTACATTGTATAGACCTCTTAAGAAAATATAGAGATAATCGCAAGAATGAGGTTTATACAAGTTCAATAACTGCTATCTTAAGAAGTTTGATGATTTTAGCAATTCTGTGTAATTAAACATTATTAGTGTCATTGCCTTTTAATATAGCAAATAGCTATGCATAAAAAAAAAAAACTTAGTCGCAGTGATATAAGTTATTTTTAAAAAGAAAAGGGGGGGGGGGGGAGAAAATAAATTTTTAATATGATTTACACCAGTCGGGCTAGGTCAGGGGAAGAGAAAGTCAGTAAAACTTATGTCCATTATTTACTATATGACTAGGCATGACGTCTGGCTAGATGGTGTCCTCATGTTTCTTCAGAGGGGACTTCTGTGGGCTGGCTTGATGCCTGTAACTGTGGTGTCTCCGTGGGGGCAGACCTGCCAGAGAGAAGTCTATGTTTTCTTTGGCTGCTTCCAAGTCTTTGTTCGTCTTGGTTACTATAAAATATTAAGAAATGGCAACAATTTTAAAAAGTTAAAAAAAAATATATAAAAGCAACTGAAATATATAAAAAAAAATTTCACTATTATATGATAATGTATCCTTTTTCTTAAGAGAAAACAACAAAGACAAATTATTAAACTTAAAATACTCACTTCAATATGTACAAATAATGTACATTATTATACTTGGCAGCTAAACTATCCTTAAAATTTTTATTGAGTTATTTTATTTTGTTATATGATTGATTACAGCCAAACATTAAAAAAAAAATGCCTTAAACCTTTGGTTCTGTTTACAATAAATATATGTACTTATCAATATAAGAAATGTTTTCAAATAAATATGTTGGTAATATAATTGAAAGTCATCAGCACATCTAGAAACCAAAATAAGTATTTATTTAAGTATGCTGAGTACAAAATAAAGACAGCTACATAATAAGATTATATATGAAATGAATATAATAAAAACACACATGTTCTAGAAAGAGGTGATGGGGGAAAATGATTACAAAATTGATGACAAAAAACCTACAGAAATTAAAACATTGAATTAAAAGGGTGTTAGTAATTATATGCTATGGAGTTAAGAAATACATTTTTATTTTGTTTATAGCATTATTTTTAGTATTGATATGAAAAAGAGATAAATTTTTATAAAAAAGATAAACTTGAATACAAGACAGTACTAATTTTGTTCTAATTATATAAAAAGATAATTTTTAAAAAAGATAATAAGTTGAAATAAAAAAAACTAAGGTACTATATAAATGCTGATACATCTATCAATGACTATATCAATGAGTAATAAACACACAAGATTATATAAAACCGTATAATGTTCCACACTGAAACCAACCCTCCAACAGAACGACTCAGCTTTACATTGCCAAACTGTTGACTTAATAAAGCATCTGTGAAACATTCAAAGTAATGAATAAACATGTCTCTCCTTGCTCTCAACTGTCTTGTCTCGTCATATAGACAAGCTAACCAACACACACAATCTATTTTCTAGCAAAAAGTATACAAGGATGGTCCACTGGTAATTGTGTGATCTTTACATGTTCAAGAAAAACATGTACCCAATGATAAGAAACATAAAACATATACTGTTAAAACATTGAGTAAGTCATGCACTCTTTAATTTTACATTTCTGTTTTGACACTGGCATTGGATTTCAAAAATAAATACTATTTTAACTACACCATAGAACCCACTACTAAATATTCATCAGGGTTGGCTCACTTTAAATCATTATAAATAACCCTTCAATAACAGGGGGTGAGAATTGAGACCTTAAAAAGCTGCCCCTTTGAAATTAATGAATAAATTCAAGCTTATCTGCTGCTTCAAATCCTCAGCCCTGTCCTACCCCAATACATTTTTTTTAATGCCACTAAAAAAATAAATCAAGCTTCCATTTGCCTTTATTTCTGAAAGAGAATGTCAGATCTAGAGGAAGCAGTGTTCAACCACTATATTAGTCTGGATAACAGGGCAGGACTGGCATATAGTGCTCAAGTTGACAAAGGTTGAAGGAACAAGTGAGAGGAAATGTACTTCGAATGGTCTGCCTGAACCTTCAAGCCTTCTCTTATTCTCAAATTCAAATGAAATGTTATACAGAAAATCAAGAAAGATGTGCTACTCACATTGCTTGTATAATGAAGACTCCCAACTCTTCTGTCTCTCTGTGGTAGCATTAAGCCTGTCTTGCTGCTCTTTGACAGTGTGGTTCAACACATCCATGCGGGAACGAGTCACAGTTAATTCATGGCGCAGGTAGTCATTCTGTTCAGTAAGAAAGTAAAAAGTAAAGTTCCTTTTTCAGACATTTCGATCTATAGGGCAGATGATGTTAAGGTCATCTGTTTCTTTGGCCAATGGTTAACGAGCAGGGTATCATGTGGTCAGAACAATGATCAACCAGCTTTACTTTCCCCAACTAAAGTTAGGTACCCATTAGAGTTGGGTAGACTCAGGGGAGCCCTAAAAATGCTTAAATTCAAAATCCTAGTCTTCGCTTACATTTGAACCCAGGATCCCAGGTTCAGAAGCCAAGCCACTCAGCCAACGCGCCCCCTAAATAAGAAAGTAATCACTAATAAATAAAAAAAACATGGAGATAGAGAGGTTACTCAACTTGGGTTAGCAATTAATTTATATTCTAAAAATTCTATTAAAAAAATTATTTGATGCATTGCAAACCCATTTGGCTATCATAGTATTTGAAGCCGGTTTCAAAATCAAAGTGAATAGGAAGGCAAGAGATCTCTGGTACAATACATTTCAAGGTGTAGTTCTAAAAAAAATTTTTTACAATCAGTTCCAATGACCAGTACATCTACTTACTTGCTCAGCTAGGATTGGGTCATAGAAATGTCCCAATGAATCAACAGGCGGCAGTTCAGTCACCCAAGCTGTGGCTACAAGACTAGCTGCCTCGTTCAAACAGACACGTAGGTTGTGACAAGCAAGAGATGACTCCCTGATAGTGCTGTAGTCCACACTCTATAAGATAGTAAGAGCATAAACAGCTACAACCTTGTATACAATATGGCAGAATTATAATCTTATAGAGTGTAAAATTACAAATACAAAAAATAAAATTTAATACATTATTGTTCACATTTATCACATTATAGCTTAAATGACTTAAAAAGAATCCTATTATTGTAAATACTATAAAAACAAAGGAATTTAATTATTAAAAGTTTAAATAAGTGTGGTTATTTTTTTTTTTTAAACACAGCTAATTGCCAAGAACAGTAAATCAAGAAGATTAAAGTACATTGTTGTTGTCAATAAGAAAATGAAACTTAAATGTTCATGCTGACAGCCATACAGACATGCTGTAATAATAAGGATAACAAATGTATTTCCAAATTTCATTAAGAAATGGAGAGAAAAAAAAAGAGCCTTGCCACTAGAAAAATATAAAATAAAATAGCTTTCATGCTATGAGGAATTATCAGTTTATAAAAAAATGTATTGCTTATTTGACACAAGTGCATTTAAAAAAAAAAAAAAAAAAAAGACATGCAATGTCAAGTCAAGCACCCCAGAATTAAATCTTGTTTTAACTTCATACAAATTTTATATGCTGAAAGAAATTGCACAGCCATGACAGAAGTGGAAAAAAAAAATGTATTTACCCGCATTCTCTAGAGAAAAATAATGTAGAGTGGTAAGAACAATAAAGATAAAATATTCAATGTACAACTCCATTTTTTTATTTTTCTTTGTTCTAATCATAAGTTATTTTGTACTAGGGGTGCACCGGATAGTCCCTCCGGCTCCGGCTTCTGTCGAATATCCGGCATTTTTTACTATCCGGTGCTATTCGGCTCCGGTCGGATATCACTACCGGATAGTAAACCGGATAGTAAAAAATACACCTATTTAATATGCATAAAGTGGACCTCGTTCCATTAATGTCTGTTGTAGAATGTATTAATGCTTATATGAAAACAAAATAATGTGCTTAAAAACAGAGCCATTATGAATATGCACCAAACATCGTTTATTATAAAGACAAGGTATGTTAATAACTTAATATAAATAGAGATGAAACTTTACATCATAAATGCGCTTTACATACAGAGCAGCAATGGCTGGCACTTTTTTCAATTTGTCTTGACCTTTGAGTAAGTTAGTTAACATGTTAAAATGCTACATTCCTTGACTACGTCAAGCTGACCAGATGTCTGTCTAGCTGTGTGGGTATATCTCCAGAGGTAGAGATGAACAACTCCCACCCCCTTTTATTTGTTTAGTCCATCACATTGAGTTTATTTATAGGCAGGTAACCACAAGTTAAATACGATGGACGTAGGTTTAATGTCAGCGTATTGACACTCTCTAGTAGTCACACCTTTCGAGGGAACTGAGTTTGTTTACTTAGTAGTTAATCTTTATTGGGGGGGGGGGGGCTGGACTACAAGAGCCACACCTCTAAGGTGACCAGGTATATTTCTAGATGAACATCTCCCTCCCCCTTTTATTTGTTTAGCCCATCACATTGAGTTCATTGATTGACAGGTGACCCCAAGTCAGATACGATGGACGTAAGCACTCTCTACAGGTCACACGAGGGAACTAGGTTTATTATTGGGGGGGGGGGACTAGACTTTACATTATAAATTCGTATTACATACGTAGCAGCGATGTCTGGCACACTTTAAAAGCTAGTCTTGACCTTTGAGTGGTCTAGTAACCATGTAATATTTCTTAACTATGTCAAGCTGATTGTCTAGAAGTGCGGGTATATCTCCAGAGGTAGAGATGAGCAACCCCCACCTCCTTTTGTTTGTTTAGTCCATAACATTGAGTTCACAGATAGGCAGCTGACCACATTAAGCCAGATGTCAACGTGTTGACACTTTCTAGAGGTCACATCTTATGAGGGAACTGAGTTTGTTTACTTGGAGAAGAATTTTTATTAGGGGCGGGACTACAAGCCAAATCTCCATAAGGTTACTCTGGTATGAGTGTGTTTATTATGAGATAGGTTGTCAATCAAGGGTCTGGACCACAACCCACACCTTTTATACTATTGGCAGGGACAATAAGTTTGTTTACTTAAAGTCTCAATTAGGAGGCTGGACTACAAGCCAAACAGACACTGACCAGGGGTATCTTTAAAGGTAGGGCTCAAGAGACTCAACACGCTAAACTTCTTATTTGTTTAATCCATGACAATGTATTGATAGACATTGACCATTCTTAAGCCAGAATGGATTAACGCAGATTGTTGAGAAACATTGACACTGTCTAGAGGTCACTAGATGATGACACTACGTTTGTTTACTTGGAGAGAAATGTCATTTAGGGCGCTGAACACACGTTCGTTGCACAATAAAATAAAACAAATATGTGCATGTGTGCATGTATGTATTTTTTTCCCTTGTATTAAAACCTTTAGAAAGAAAGCTAATTTCATTGTTTAATTCTATTGACTTAATATATAAAGGAAAACCTTACAGTAAAATTTAACATCGCAGAAAATACATTGATCTAAAGCACCACAATTAGATCTAGTAAACAAAGAAAAAATATGCTGAAATGTTAAGAAACACTTGACCTCTGTAACTAAGGTACGGATATAATTTATCAATATGCTTGACTGACCATGCCAATGTGTTATCTTTTTTCGCCTGCACACTAAACACTATTGCGAATGCCCAAGAACAAAAACGCGTGGTCAACACCATCATCTATACACACTACACTAGGACTACATGTGTAGGCTCACTACGTCTATCTGACCAGATTGTTACTATCAGTCGAACACAGAGTCTATTTATGTTGTTTTTTTGGTACGGAGGGTGTGAATGAGTTTTTTTTTCTTCTATAGTTGATTTTCCTGATTTTCTTAGATCTATATAACAGTAGATCTAAACATAGATACCAATAATAGGCCTACAGACTACAATTAAATCTATGCTTCGCAACATCAAGGCTCAGGCTATAAGTAGGTATAATAGATGTTCCTGCTGTTAATAAAATATCGTTTGACGCAAATGGATTAATAAATATATGACCTACTACGCTTCAGATTCCAACTATTAACTAACAGCTATCAGTATTAAGCCCTTGAAACCAGAAACAGAAGCAGTCTTTGGACTTAAAATTACAAGTCTGATGACCAGTTGTTGGTCAGAAATTCTTGAACACATACATCCAACCACCATACAAGCCAGATGAGAGATTTACATTAGTAACTAGTTAAATATATACTAACATATTTTACATTGACCCTCCAACACACAGCCTTTATGGTTGGTGGCCTCGTACATGCTACACAGATTAATTTTTGTTTATAAATACTGTTAAGCTTGAATAAATCAATCAGTAACAGAGTTTAAAACAATAAAGTATATAAAAGGAAAAAAAATAATACCAACAATATAGGTATGTAATTTAACAGTTTCGTAAAATGCTCAGCAATACAAGCTATTTACAAGACACTTAGGTATTCGGCTCCGGCTCCGGCCCCGGCCGAATATCAAATTTTACTATCCGGTCATATCCGGCTCCGGCCGGATATCAAAAAGTACTATCCGCTGCACCCCTATTTTGTACACAAGTCATTTTACACACAAAGACCATGGAAGTAGAATGATTCATTTATTTCACTGACAGTTTATGCAGTATGCAGTCAGATTTAATGTGTGGCTTACCATTCAAGTGACGTGACATATAAGAAAGCCAATAGAAGTAGACATCCATCTTCATTTCACGCAGCCCAGGTCCTCATTTTCAGATACCAGTACATAATTATTGGTTTTGAGATATTGTTTCTTCTTTTTAAAATTAGTTTTCTATAGCGGATCATTCATGCTCAGTGCATAAGGTCCAATCTCTTTGTGGACATGTTGGGGAAGAGGGGTATCAGGGAGAAGGTTTCCATGCTGCTTTTTTAGCACTCAGCAAACAAAACTCAGCTTGAGTCAGGATTCAAACCTGAGCACCCTTGATAGGTGAACAAGCAGTTTATGTCCCTCATGCACACCTCCCACATCTGAGTTGTTCCAATATACTTGATTTAATTACAAGCTTTGGAGGATCTGGTTTTGTTTGATATTGGTTGATAAGCATAAGAATTAAATTAATTAATAAAACATTTCATGGAATAGATCCAAATGATGCCTCTGTTGGCTGATTTGGTTGTAATTTGTTTACACTTGAAAAAAAAATATTTTAGACATCTTAAATGTTTTCTTATACCAACAATATACAATTTAAAACAAAACAAAGATGAAATCATTATGTCACTGATAGTTGAGTTGAAACAATTGTCTACATAACTGTCATATTTGATGTACTTATGATTCGAACATTCATAAATTAATTTAAAGTGTTTCCGGTGTTCACTGCATGTAGGTATCAAAACTAACCTCAGTGATTGGCTTGGACTTGTAACTTCTCAGTCTGTCATTTAATCTGGCTTCCAGGCCACTCAAAGTGACAAGGCTTTCATTTGTTTCCTTGCGCAGCTTTTCGTGGGCATCAAGTTTAAGGACAGCACAGAGTCCATGAATATCAGCTCCCTTTGTAGGTAGCTTGTCAGACACTGATAAAACAAAGCGATATCACCATAACAATGAAAATAAAAAGAAAGTCTCATTCAACAATATTTCTTGCCTAAAATAAATGGAGCATGATGATTGGGAAGGAAAATAAAATTTGAAAAAATTGAAAAAAAATGTCATGATACGTTCTAATGCAATATATAAAAAATTAATTTAATCTTGACTACCTGAATGAAGGGGTCCAGGGGCTTCTGCATACAACTTGTGGTGGCCAGGACTTGAACCAGGACTTCCAAGACTGGAATGCAAGTCAGGACTTGGGTGGCCCCTGTAGTCAGACTCATCAGCAGAGCTGGATAAGATGTCTATGTTTACTTCCGCTACAAAAAACATATACTATAGTAAGAACGTTTTAGAAATTCTATGCATGGTTGATCATACATTTTTATTTTTTTTAATTTTTCATGGTTTCAAGTCAATCTAAATACTGTAAGACTGAACCAATGGTAGTGGCATATAATTAAGACTAGAAAACAAAAGAAAAAAACTATCCTTATAAAGACTAGAAAAAAAACAACAACAACAGCTTCAGTCTTACAAATGTTATTCCTTAGACAGGCTGACTTGATAATAAATATTTCTTGATATATTAGTATTAAGAACAGGCTTAAAGTTGTGTATGGAATTCACCCCTAAAATCTATGTACCTGGTTTAAGTTCAGTTTTCCCTGAGACTGTTGATGTCATTGAGCTAGTGACGGTGGTGACCACACTTGTGGCTGAACTGCTAATGACTGTATCTTGAGGAGAAAAAAAAAATATTTCATGACTATATCATATGTTAAAGTACTTTGTTTTCTTATCTATTATTGAGTGTTACCACTACATAATTGAAGCCTTTATCATTTCATCTAGATCATCTATGGCATGTGATTTAAATATCCTGACATATGCACTAAATGGCTAGATACTTTGTGGATGTGGCTATGTTTTGAATGTTGGCAATAGCATATAACATGTAGGATAAGTCAAGAATAATAAAAACTTGTATATTCCCCCCAAAAAAAGTCAGTTTCCCTTTACATTAAGGTGATTCTAAAATGTATGTTTATTCAGATAAACTGAAGCCCCACCAACCCTGCTTTGACTGCCAAAATGTTTTTCATTTAAGACACTAAAGATCGACCTAATCTATTATACTTGTTAAAAAAATCAACTCAAATTTTTTTAATCAGTAAAAAAAAAAATTTAGCAAAACTAACAAATGTACTAACTTGAAGCTTTAGAGTCAGAAGTGTTTTTCTCAATCCTTGACAATAAGTCCTCAACTTGTCTTTGTGTGGCCAGAAGTTCTTTCAATAGCTCTCTCATAATGTCCTCTTTCTCTTCTTCTGAAATAAGTCAGTAAAATACAAGTTTATACCAAAGGAAAACTAAAAATAAACAATCAAGGATCTAGGTATATTAAATTGAGACCAATCGGTCATAGAAGGCCTGAACACTGACTGCAATGTCACAACCTGTGGGCATTGGAGACCAATAGTTTGTTGCCACATATCTGTACGACATAACAACAAGCTATTGGTTTCCAGTGCCCACAGGTGGCGATGTTGCAGGTCAATGTTCAGGACTTCTATAGCATATGGTCTCGATTCAATGCCGTTATGGACACCATTAAACAATTATATGTTATGTTTACTGTGATTAGATTAGAAAGCATAAAAGTCTATTTGTATAAATGAAAAAACAAAGGTTAAATAACAATTATTGTTTAGGACTTGGGAACTTCTCATTCAGACCATGAAAACTTGTACAGAATGAAAAGAGAACTTCTTTATCTAATTCTGTGGCCAATACTCACGAGTGGAACAGTTGAGTGTGATCTCACACAAATGCATTCTTCTCTGTAAGCTTTGCACAAGCTCTTCCTTCTCTGTCAGAGTGTACTTCAATCTAGGGGGAAAGAATTTCTTTTAATAAAGTGCCATAAAACTACCCTAGTAAGAAAATAGTGTATTCCAAAAATATATATTAACAATAAAAAAAAATGTCTGTGGGTTGTGCCCCATTTTTTAAAGAGTGAAGCTTTTTCCAACCCTTGACCAAAGGTCCCAATGGTCAACAATGAAAAACAGGCTCTTAGATGAGCTTTTTTCTTTATGAAGAATGTAAATTCTCAAAATGATACCTTTTATCTCGATAAAATTAGATGATAATTTGTCAAGTAATGAAACTTGTTAATGTTTTAAATGCTGGTTTCGATGCCATGAAATAATTTAAATTGAATTCAAGGAGTAGACAGAGAACATGCAAAATATAAAAAATACTCTTTTTATAAACAAAGCTTATCTCTCAATACTGCAAGGTTTAACTCTCTTTTTTATGTAAAATAAACATTAATTAATTACCACTAATTAACTATTGATTCATTTATGTTTCATGAATTGTCATTGACTATGAATAATTGTGCACAATTTGAACTTGATGGGAAATTGGAGACAAAACTGTGTACAAAATTTGTTCCAGACAGACAGATGGAGTGAGTTAATAATAAGCTTTGTACAAATAGGTGAGAAGCACTGATTTGAAGAATGAGATTGAGACCTTACTTACTTGACATAGGCCAAGTCTAACTTCTTCTGCTGGTTCAACAAGTGATGTAACTGCTTTTCTCTTTTCTTCACCTTTTCATTTCTTTCTTTCAGGCTCTCTTCCATGTCATGCTTCTCTTCCATTGCTTTCCTTAGTCGCCCCTCACTCTCTCTTAGCTTCTCACTCGTTTCACTCATGTCCCTGCTCAGGAGATGGCACTGTTCCCTCAGCTCTGCCTCGAACTTGGTTTTCATTTCCAGTGAAGCAGTCAGCTGGCCTACTTTCTCCTCCAAGCCAAGCCCAGTCCAGTAGGCGACCTTTCCCCGCAACTGACTGACCAGTTCCTCCAGGTCGTTCTTCTCCTGTCGCATCTGCTCCGAGTGTTTGCTGAACGTTTGCCTTTCATAGTCTAAATCTGTGTTAATCATCTTCTTCTCATCATTGAGCTTCATCAGCTGGACTTTATAGTCAGTTTCTGCATCCACCCAATGCTGCTCTTTGCTATCCAGCTCTTTCCTAAGCCTGTTCAACTCATCTTCAAGTCCTGCATCATTGTCCCTCATCTGCTGCTTCAAATCTTCCAGCTCTCGCTCCAGGACTTTTACATAGTCATCTCTTTCTGACACCTTGCGCTCCAGCTCCTTCTTCAAAGTATTCAGCTTCTGGGCAGCTAGAAGTGTCTCCTGCAGAGACTTCTCTCTCCTCTCAACCACTTCCTTCAGGCGGGAGGAGCACTCTTTGTATTCTTCCATGTCATTCTTCAGCTGTTTTCTGTCTTTCTCACTCTCCTCCACCATCAGCTTCAGCCTTCTGCTCTCGCTCTCCAGATTTTCTTTGGACATCTCCAGTTTGAACATCGCCTTCTCCAGGTCAAGAAATTCTCTTTCCCTTTTGAGCAGGTCCTCTTCCAGTGAATTCTTCTCACCAGACACCTTCTTCAGATCTTCATCCATCTTTATTCTCTCTTGAAGCTGTGCGTCCAACTCTGACCTGAGGTCTCTCACTGTAAGTTCCAGCTCTCTCATTTTATCCTTCTGGGACAGAACAGTTGCCTGAAGTTGACAGATGGTTTGCTCTAGTTTCTCCACTGCAATAGCTTTCTCCCTGGAGAGCTTGTGCTGGGTCTCTGCCATCTCTCTCTGCCACTGATCCTCTCTCTCAGACAGCTGTGTCTGGAGCATGGAAATCATTGTGTCCTGGTGAGTGATGCGTTGGTATGTGTGAGACTGGAAAATCAAGAGTTGATCTGTAAGAGTCAAAGACATTTTGTTACATTATGTACATAATAAACCAAAAGATTTGCATTAAATGTCAATTATTGGAAGTGGCTTCTCTGCATTGATAAACCAAGGACACAATTTGCTCTTTTTTCTACGTTGTTGCTTACTGGTGTCATTAATTTTTAGTTAAAATTTTGAAATACATGATTAGATTATGTAAGTTAACAATTGTACAAACTGTACTAAATATGAGCAGTTGCTTTAATAAGGTAGTATGCCCAAGGAAAAATTTTGGAACTGTCATTATTAAATCATAGAGCAGCAATAATGCCTTCAAACTAGAGTGTTTGTCAATCTTTCTTGCAAAGTTGCTAATACTTCAAATGATTTCTTTGTTAAATGGAAGCTTCATTATTAAAGAACTTACCTGGATCATTGGTCACATCTAACTTCTCCAGCCTCTGTCTCAGTTTTCTGATCTCTAGCAGGTGCTCCTTCAGGAGCTCCTTCTCCGTCAATGTCAGACGCTTTTCTGTTTTCCTTGGGCCATCATCACTCAAGGATGTCTGCACCCCAGCAGAGTTGTGCAGGGCCTCAAAGACAGCAATCTCTTCTTTGAGTGTGGCATTGACCTGCTCAAGGTGTTCCAGTCGGAGCCTCAGCTGCACAACTGGCACAAAGAGAATGCAAATTTTTAGTCATGATTTTTTTCCACAGGTGATACTTATGGCCACTAGTCATGCCTTTAAAGTACCTAATAGATTACTAATACCATAATGAACATAATTGAGAAGAATATAGAAGCAGTTCAAAACAATACACATTTAGGTGTAGAGAGAAAAGAGAGGACTAAACAAGAAAACAGAATACAAGTATTAACATAGAAGGGGGCGTAGTGGCCGAAAGGTTCAGCGCTTGGTTTCTGAACCTGGGGTACTTGGGTTCAAATCTTAGTGAAGACTGATTTTGAATTTTGGGATTTTTAGGGAAGTCTACCCAACTCTAATGGGAAACTAAATTAAGTAGGGAAGAGGCAGTTGGTCGTTGTGCTGGCCACATGACACCCTGCTCATTGACAGGTGGCCAAAGAAACGGATGACCTTAATATCTTCTGCCCTATAGATCACGATTTGCTAAACTTTTTATTATCATAGAAGTGTCTTTTATTTTTATGTGTGCCCTAAGTTCTTATTTTCTACATGAAGTATATTTTCTGGATAAACTAAATTCATACTATTTCAATTAAGGTTGAAGTTTTCACAACTAAGAATGTTGAGACTTATGTTAACACAGATATGTAATCATATTCTTTTTGAAGTAACGTCTGTATTTTATAAGATAAGATGCATGGATCAATACTGAATGTGTGCCTGAGAGGCCACATTTATATAAATGTGTGTTTTTATATTTGAATGCTAAGGTTGGTTCTGATAGATTCCTTAAAGTCCACATTTCACTGACCACTCAAATTTTTCCAGGTCTTGTTCTCCTCCCCCTCTTGTGACTTGTTGTCCAGCAAGGACATTGACCGTGCCAGGGAAGTGTAGTCTAGGATGCTCGAGTAGGTCACATCAGGGCAAAGGCTCTGGTCAATCAGGCTCAATTCAGTTTTTGTCTGAGAGTGACCCTCCTCCATCAAGGTAAACTGGTCAGAAGCTTTCTGTGCAGTAGAAGAAACAGCTTGTCCAGGCCTGGTCTCACTCATCTGCTGCAGGGGCATTCCATTGAACAAGCTAGTGTCCATACTTGAGTGGTGGTTGGAATTCTAAATACAAATAAAGAAAAGCAAATGAACATTTTTAAAAATCCCCAGCTGGTAAAAACAACATCAAAATAGATCTAGTAATCAATATTATTAACAAGGCAACAATAAAAATAAAAATGATACTCAAAATAAATTTTAAAAAAATCATTATTCATATCAAACTCTATGAATCATTGCATGAATTTAGAAGAGAAAAGAAATTTCAATATGGAAATAAGAATATAAATAAAAGTATTTCTAACCAATATACTATATATGCTAGGATATTCTACTTGATGAATCAATAAAAACAACAATTCACAACCTATTAGTGAACAAGTAATCTACTCTTTTATTTCAGGTGCAGCATTACTTTTTTGTGGCTCATTTGTCTACAAATATGAAGAAACAATTACCATGTTAAGCTGCAAGCTTGCTTTGTCCAGAGATAAACTGCTTTGCGATGACGACGCTGGCTGGGTTCTTTCTGTGCTCATGACAGTAGACGACAATTGTGTCAGATTTATGGACTGCCAATCATTAGACAGCGCATTCTCAAATCTGGCCTTCTCCACTGAGTTCCACAAGGATTCCTTTTCCAAAGACTTGCTTGCAATTATCCTTTTTTCAGTCCCACTGTGATAGTCTGCAGGTGACTGAAGTCTGCTTTGAATGGCATTGTTTTGATAGTGATGACCAGTGCTGCTCCCTTTGACATTTTCATTACCTTGAACAGAGACATCTGTTATATTAGCACTTTCATTATGGCCATCTGAAAAATCAATCAACAAAATATTTAACAATTACTAGTTACTGCTATACATGGTTGAATTTTTTTTAGCCCTAAAATGTCCAACTTTGGAAATGTACATTATCTGTAATGCACTAAGAGATTTTTCATTGCATCTCTAATGTCTAATGTTTGTAAAATGTTTTACATGTTTTGGATGTTCCTTCAGAGTTGAAGATAGTTTACTTCTTAGTCCAAACCTCCTGCAAAACGACAGGGGATGGGAGCAGGCAGGGTTTGAGCCCGGGACCATTGATAAATCCAAACGACAGTCCAGCGCGCAAACCACACGACCAGACAGCCATCTTAATGTCATCAAGTTCACCCTTTTTATTGAATAATGAATAAAAAGTCTCAAGTAGATAGCACAACTACCAAACGCCTTTACTCAACAAATGTCAGATTAATATTGACAATGAATGGATCCAGGTATGTCAGAAAAAAAAAAAAAAAAACCCTGGCCTACTCTATCATACAAAATGTTGACATTCAATGCGGAAGCCAAACATTTTTCCCATAGCTAAAATGCCCCAATTTCATGAAAACCTAAAATAATCTATCAATAAAAAAAAGAAATACAATTGTATTAATAAATAGTTCAGATGAAAAACTTGGACATTTTAACCCCACCTTTTATACACCAGACCCAAAAGCAGATCTCAAGCATGTATGTTCATTTACACAAAATATACTCACTGTCCTGATCAGAACACTGATGGCTCAAGCTGTCCATTGATGTTGCTCTTAACCTACTTGGTCTAGGCTCACTGCCAAGGCAAGACTCACTGCTGGACCGGCTTAACTGCTTTGTGGATAACCCCGCTGACTCCAGTGTGGACAAATACAGCTTGTTTTTCTTGGATAGCAAGCGGACTGTGTTTTCTGTGGCTTCTAGTTGACCTTTTAATTCCTGAATCTAGATTTATTTTTAAAGTTGTAACATTAAAAGAATTGCAAAATCTGTTTGTTTTTTTTATTTTCTTCCAATTAAAAAAATGTGCATGCTAAAGACAGAATATAAAACAGATGCTGAAGTTTGAATCAGAGTAAAAGCCTAGACTTTATTTCATAACAGGGCTTGACAATCAAATACTCTAGAGCCAGATGTAATACAAGTGTCTTAGGGCATTTTCTTAAGTCTTGAGTGTGATACTATTTCTTCTTATCTTATATAATACAGACGTTACTTCAAAAAAGAAGATGATTACGTCCTACGCGTCATGCATTTAGTCATGCATAAATTTCAATTAAGGTTGAAACCTCTTATCACTGCTATCTCACTTGCACTAAAAATGTTCACAACTAAGAATTTTGAGGTTTATGTGAACACATAGATGGATCATAAAGACTCAAAAGTGTGCACCCAAAACATGTTTCTTCTTAACACAAGAGAAATTGTTTAAAAAAACAACACAAGTGAGATCATCATGCAAGTTTATGTGACTATGTCCCTTGAAAACAGAAAAGTCATTTAAAAATATATTATCTTATCTTCTAGTATAACAAATAATTGATGAAAGCATTAACCTGAGTCTCTAATTCAGTCATTTTCTCTTTATTCTCAGCAACAGATGTGTGGGACACAAGAAAAGCCACTGCTCCACCCAGTGTACTGTCTGCAGGTTCAGAGTTGCATTGGCTAAAAGGTTTGAAAGAAGTCGTCGCTTTCAATTGTCCAAGTTTAGAAGATTGGCTATGTGAGTCCAGCAAACTGTTATCTTCAGTTTTGTTTTCAGCATGTGCAAAAGATGTCTACAAAAATCATAAAGAAATAAGAAAAACATGTTAAGAAATTAAGCATATGGAAAGAAGAATACAGAAGGGGAAAAAAATCCCTCCAAGTCCAATGCAAGATTAATTTAGCTAATTTACATAAAAGGAAAAACCAACTTTATTTTTTCAAATTGTGTAGGCTCAAAATAAACTCCTAGTGGAATTTTTATTTATATTCTTGTTGGAAAGAAATGTCTAGTGAGTTCACTCAGCATGAAACAAAAATCAACAAGAAACACATTTTTTTTCTCTGATTATATTTATTTCAGTGAATTCCTGGCAACATCCACAATGCCATGGTTTTCCCTAAGTCTCAGACATGTCAGCAGCCTGTCAGGTGGCAAGCTAGTCCATGGGTTCAAGCTGTAGTAAATAGTTGAAAACTATGAGTGGCTGAGAGGCAAAACCCTGCTTGACTATCTATCAAGGGAGCTAAGAGCTCTGCAGGGCTCAAGAGTTGTGTTGCTGAGGCAGCACAGAAATCCCCTCCCCCCACTGGTCTACAAAAGAGATTGGACTACAGTGCACTGAGCATGGTGTAAGCATGAAAGATGCACTATATAAAAGCAATTTAAAAAAAAATAAAACAAAAAAAACTAGAACTTGAGAGAAATATCTAACCTGATGATCTGCAGGAACCTCTACAGAAAGCACACGGCTCTCAATAAATCTGTCTTGTTCCTGAAGGTCTCTGTACAATTTGGCTACAAGGTTCCTTAGTTCACGAACTGACATGTCTGACACAGTCTCCATAAAGTTATCAGCTTTCAACTCTAAGTGTAGCAAATAATAAGAGAAATAATGAAAAGTAAAAACAACTATGCAAAGAGAATACTATTAAAAGAACACTGTTTGCCCAAACTGAAATATTATGAAATAAGGTTTGAAAATGAGTTAAAATCATTTAAATTTCTTTATTTTTTTAAATGAATGAATTTAGACTAAGAAGTAAGAGTGAACATCTAGACTAAAAGGTAGAAGGTTCTAAAATCTACATTGGAATGTACAGTGAAACCAAGAAGATCAAAGATTGTAATTTCAAATTAACACCTAAATGTTCAACCTATCAATAATCAACTGTTCATTTATAGAATAAAATTAAAATTATTAAATGTAATGTAATGTAACTTTGTTACCTAAGCCATCATTTGTGACTCTATATTGCTCCAATTCTTCTGCCCAACTGGATCTGCGGATTTGGTGATCTAGGATTTGTTCTTCTAAGTTATCAATAGCTTGTGTGGATTCAGGCCTGACACTGCTCTGTTTCAAGGATGAGTTCTGCAACTCTGTAACAAATGAGCTTAGCCTCTCCTCATAGCATCTATATGCTTTAGTCTTGTTCCTGTTGTCAGTCAATGCACTGTGATCACCTCCTCCAACTAAGTCCACCTGGTAAGTGCTATTGTCTGGTGCCTCACCCTGGTCAAATACTGGAACTGTGTCCTTGAAATGACCATTGCCATCAGGCTCATCTACATCAGACATGACTTCTGCAAAGTTACAATCACCACCTGCACAGTGGTCCTCCACATTTTGTGAAGATTCCTCCCCAGGGAAGAGGCTCTGAGGAGCTGTTTGGTGAGGCCCCTCAGGGAGTTTGCTGTTTCTAGAATGTGGGAGAGACCTTCTGTCTTTAGAGTCTGACTTCAACACAGCAGAGGCTCGGTCAGGCCGGCAGAGCTCATAGTAGTAGTCATCAAAACTGATGCCATGCCTAAAGTTGTGATAGTCTTCAAGGCTTTCCTCACCCCTCAGGACTGAGTCGCTGGCACTGCTGGTATTATAACTAGAATGATCAGGCCTTAACAGCTTCTCACTGCCAGTTAGGAAGTCCTTGCTGCTGGATATCTGTGTTGGGGGCAGGGGATCTGAAAGTTGTGAATCCTCTCCCTGGTTGCCATTTTCTTCTCTGCGAGGAGATGTTTGCGCCCACTGGTCAGTGTGGTAAAAGCTTAGGCCAGTCTGCAAAGATTTGTCCAAGACATCTGGATATGTCTCCACTCCAACTGAGTGATTGAATGCAGGAGAAGAGGCACTGCTTCCAATAGTTGATGACGACTCAGACCTGTTGACCTCACCATTGTTCTGTTTGGCATACTTCACTACAACAACATCTCTAACAGGTGAGTCCAGACTGTATCCACCATCTTGGCAGCTATTGCTATCAGGACTATCAGCTGAAATATGTAAATCATTAATTTAGCTAATGTTAATCATTAACTTTTATCGCGCACTATGCATTTAAAAAAAAAAAGCTCTTATGTTATATATATCTTAAAAGTTATGATTTTCAATATGATCAAAAAATTTAGTGTATCAAAAAAATCGGGACAATGAAGGTTCACTAATATCAATAATATGTAACACACTCTAGACTTTAAGTATTCTACCAAGCAGATTCTAAGCTAGAAAAGAACAATTGATAAAGAAACATTTTATTGGCTTTGCTACTTTGGGAACTTAAATTGCTATATTTTTCAAATCCCTGATACAACAAGAATGAAATTAATTTCTTGGTAACAGCTTCAGTAATAAAATAAAACTTTCTGACATCAAATTGTAACAATTATTATTTCTACCACGTATGTTATATTTTATTTACCCCATATTCAACTAGTACATTGATTTTAAAAAGGATTCAATTATTCATTACCTACCCCCACTACTCAAAGTGGTTGAACAAGTTACAAATAAATAAATATACTAAGTATAAGGTCAATGAGTATCAGTATCCAAGAATTTAGTGGCCAGGAAGGATCTAATGCCCTAATTGTATTGAATACATATGCTGTACACATACTTTCCCACTATGACAAAGTGGCATATCATTACATACCACCAACCTCCAGCACGTAACTAAGCTGTGAGAACTCACATTGTCTGTTATCTTGTTTCAAATGAGCCACCATCACATGGTGCAGCTGGTTATTTTTCTCCATCAGCTCCTCCAATCTACGGTGTATACCTTCAACACTTCCTAAGTCTTTACCTGGAGTCTCTTTTTCAGTTCTGTTGTACAATTCAAACAATTTCATTACTTAAAAGAAATATCCTTGCAATTTCTACTATGGGATATACAAAACAGTTGAAAAGAAACATCCCAGTCTTGGACCTAACATGCTTTAGCAAATACTAATAGGCATCACCTATAAAAACAGCCTTTCCAATGAGGTATTTGACAAAACCTGTGGGTTTATTGGACAGCAGCTCAACATCTTGACTATGTTAAACTTGCACTAACATTAAAGTACATTTACATGGCAAGATTGTCAGGTCTTGAAGAGTTTACTAATAAAGTGCTGATCAATGCAAAAGTAAGAATGGAATGACTACATCAATGTTGTAAGAATGGAATGACTATATCAATGTAAAAGTAAGAATGGAATGACTACATCAATGTAAAAGTAAGAATGGAATGACTACATCAATGTTGTAAGAATGGAATGACTATATCAATGTAAAAGTAAGAATGAAATGACTACATCAATGTTGTAAGAATGGAATGACTATATCAATGTAAAAGTAAGAATGGAATGACTACATCAATGTAAAAGTAAGAATGGAATGACTACATCAATGTAAAAGTAAGAATGGAATGACTACATCAATGGAAGGGAAAGAGTCTATAAGTAAACAAATAATATTTTTTTGAGACCTTTAGTGCTGCAAACAAAAAATGTTTTTTAGACCACTTTTAAGGCCTCTATGATAAGCATGGCCATGGGGGTGGTAAGATATAAATCTTTAATACTTGCAATAGTGATCATCTCGTATGTACTTATATAACATAACTTCACCTAGCACTAACAAATGATTTAGTGTTAAATTTTTTATTTAGACATATTTGGTGATTGTCCTGTATTTGATTGTTACCTAAAAGCTTTGTCTGAAGGTCTTAATCTATTAAGCAACAATGTCACTGCCAAACAGAACTAGTTTTAAGCTTTTAAAATTTCTTTCTTTTTTTTTTTAATTTAATTTGAAATTTTCCTCAATGGTGCAATAACAAAATGATCTAAATACCAGGGATAGGTTGCAAATACAATGTAAACACAAAATGAGACATGAAATACAAATAGTGATTCTTAAAATTTGTTAATTATTATGAAGTACAAAACAAGAAAAAACTAGTCACCTAGCACATTGAGCCTCGGAGAGATTATTGAGACGAGCCATTAATACAATCTCCTCTTTCAGCTTGTCAGTAGCTGACCTGATCTCCTGTAGCAGCTCAGCAGGATCACCCAGTACATCCAGCCTGGCTAAGCTCCCGGCTCCATATATTTGATGGGTGTGAACTGTTTCATGGTACTGACGATTGTCCCACATCATTGAAGGAAGTGGGGCCTGCCATGAATATAAAGAAAAGAAAATATAGAAAAAAAAAGGAAAATCAATTATCGTCAATTAGCTTGAAAAGTTAAACAGTCTGGCTAGGTAACCATTTAAAAAAAAAATGGATAGCAATTTAGTAACATGGTAAAGTTTAGAACTTGACCACTATATCTAACCATCTCTACACCACTCCATGTCAGCTCTTTGGTAAATATTTTTGGTATACACACATTCAAAGAAAACCTGAAATTCGTTTAGCCAAATTCTTGATTATATATATATTGACTCGAGGAAAGACATGTTTCATTACTAAGAAGAAATGTTGAAATCACCTGAACCAGCTTGTCCTTGTTTCTTAGTTCAGCTTTCAATGCTTCCAACTCTTTAGTCAAAGTCAGCATATCTTCATGATGTTTATCCAACAAATTCTTATAAAGACACAAAAAAAAAAAAAAAAAAGAAAATTGAGATATAATAATACACAACCTGATTGTGTGTCTATATATACTAAATAAGAGATGTTACATTTAGCTAAACTGTTAATTCAGTAAAAATATTTAAACCTTTAAAAGAAACAAGAAAATATTTTTTAAATACTTGAAAAAAAAACACTTAAATTAAGCGTCCTCTTATCAATTAGTTTGGATCAGTCATGTAATTAAATTTGTAATAGATCTAGACTAACAAAAAAAAAGCATTTATTTGAACAAAAAAAAAAAAGGGGGGGGGGGGACAGCCTGAATTCAAATTCATGGCTCAAGCCTTCTCAGGCTTCTCAAGCCAACATGGAAATCACTCTGCTAGTGGAGAGCTTATGAACATGGAAGATTGTTTAGCATCTATTGTTTCTAGAGTCTGGACCTATTTTTGAGGTTTGTGTTCACTAAGACTCAGGCACCCTAAAAATGGGACTAATTCAGCTTATACCACCACTTCAGTCAATTACAATTTCTTTCCCTTGTTCAAGAGATCAAACAAGTGAACTTTTTATCAATAGTTAATTAACTATTAGGTTAAATTTTTTTATTGATAATTGTATTGTCAGGTAAAAGAAATAACTGCAAAATTTTAGCTGGATCCGAGATTAGGTGTGGGAGAAATCATGAGTACAAACTTTTTACCAAACAGACAGACAGAGTGAGTTGATATAAGCTTTGCAAAAATAAGATTCCCCCCCCCCCCCCCCCCAAAAAAAATGTGTACTTAAGCTCTACCTGGAATTCTTGTTCTTTGCTATTGAGTCTGTTTTTCAAATCAGCAATGTCTATTTTATCTCTAGAAGAGGACAGCAGCTCTGCACCTTGTGCCTAAATAAACAAGATGAATTTGAGTAAACAAAATTATCATTTAATAATAAATGTGAACATTTAAACCAAAGAGAGGAAGGTCAATGTGCAGAGTGTAAATAAATGCTGCATAATAAACAATAAAGAAAAAAGATAAACCATTTAAGAGTTGTTTTATAAATATACATAAAAATATAACTATAAAGCAGTTTTCAATATCATAGGTAGAAATCCTTAATATTTTTTGCAGCTTATTTTAACAGTACTTAGAATCTACTATCAAAATCACTAACTGCTTTAAACAAAAAAATGAAGATATTTCTTACAGCTATTTTATTCTGCAAGTCTTCCACTTGTTTCCTCAAGTGGTCCAGTTCTCCTTTAGGTTCCAGTTTACTCTCTAGTAACATCTGTGTTGATGGATAAAAATAGTCACTCTTATATTCTATATGTAAAAACCATATCAATATGTAAAAAAATATTTTTACTGAAAAAACGACTAGTTTTCTTTTTACTTTGGATTTATTTATAATTCAAGTCAAATTTTTTTTTCTTAGTGAACATTTCAGCATGAAGACTGGTTGACATTATCCCTAAAATATAAATTTGTTCAAGCAGTTCATTTGTTGAACAAGTTTCAGACATCCCTTAAGAAATGAAGTGCTAGCCCAGACCTCCTGCTGGGCTAGATTTTAACACAGGACCATCAAGAGGACAGTCTGAAGGGCTTACCAATAGATAAAGAACAAGAAGACTGCAAACCTGTCGTAAAGTCTAAATGGACCAGACTGCATGTTTTGTTTGTTTTTGTCATCAATGTAACCATTGGGTTTACTTACTCTTATTTCCATGTAAAAAAAGCTCCCACAACCTTGTCACAATCCAGGCGCCACTCCTCAAGGGGCCGATACATGAATGGCATGTCCGGCATGGTTAGCCTGGTATAGAAAAGGAAAATGGCAGGGGTCCCTGTGTACGCGGTTTCTGGCCGCGAGTCTAACACCCAGCCAGACAGAACAGTGTACTGTTCTCATTCAGGCTGGTGAAAGGGAGCTTTTGTTCACTTTTGCTGGCCTGGAGTTCCAAGAGCCGAAGGCTCAACTCTACCTGACAGTTTCAAGAAGAAGTTAACTCACCTGATATTTTAAAGCCTGCTCTTTAAGCTGGTTCTCAAAATCTGCTCTTTCAGCAGTAAGCTGGGCCTGGAGTGCCTAGATTTTTTTTTAGATGTAGAGAATTCATCAATACATAATCGTTTTCAAGTGCAGCAAAAGATTGGTTAAGAATAATTACATTTCACTTTATCATTTATTAGAATTTAAAGTTTAAAAAAAAAAACATTTAAATTTTGAATTATTCACTGTATGTACATTAGAAATTCAGTACACTGTTTGAGGAAGATGAACAGATCAAAAGTTGGCAACAGTTTGTGTGCAAAAAAAATATATAATTAATATTTTTTTAAAAGTTGCTAATTGACTTAATTATTTAAATGAAATTTAATAAGATCTGTTATTTTAGGTCAATTTATCTTATTTTATTAATGTAATATCTTATCGAAAAAATTACAGATGTTACTTCACAAGAGAAGATAATTACTATGCAGGAAATACAGATCCAAAATGTGAAAATCTCATTCACAGCAACCAAGTAAATATATTTTAAATTTATTATATCTCAACATGGTATGCTCAATTAGTTAATGTCAGATTAAGATAATTTCCACAAATCAGAAATGAGCAGCTCTGGGTATTAAATGACAATGCTACTGTACAAACAAACTAACAATTTTACAGACTTTCATTTGAGCAAAATTAATATTTGGAGTTTAAAAAATTGGAGTGAAAAAAAAAAAAGAGAAATAAACAATGTGCCCACCTCTAAAGCTTCTTCACTCTTATTGAGTGCCTCCATGGCTTTCTTCAGCTGTTCTTGGAAACTGGCAAGTTCTCCTTCTTTCTTCCCTAATGACTTGATCAGATTCTGCAAAACAAAATTAACATGAATAGCACAAATAGATTTCATCAATTGACTGAACAAACAATGTAATTACTAATAGCAACAAATACAAAATGTATAGTCAAGTTTAACTATATTGTAATGTTAAATTATTAACTTAGTTTCACACATAATTAATTTTATGTAAATATATCAACCCTCAATGTTACAGCATACAACTCTAAATATTATTGATAGACACAACACACTTAAAATAGTCATTAAAGAGTAATGAGAGACATCTAATGAATGGAAAACTTGCTTTTGAAAGAATGTATATTCATTTACACTAACAACTAAACACATTTCATGCTGAGTTAAAGTGCAACACTTGGACTACTGCCATAATCCTGATACTCAAAAAAATTCCTTTCATTTAAACATATTACTGTTTTGTTGGTTTTTTTTTTAAATGATAGTATCTAAAAACTAAGTTACTTTGAGCAGACAATATTTACTATGAACATCTACAGCAAGCACCATGAGCCAAGGGAATATAACAAATCATTTATTAAACATCTTAAATATTTTATAATCTTTTATATTAACTGCTAATAAATTTAATTTCACTTAACTTCTAACAATCAATTGTTTTGTTTAATAAACTTCATGGGGCTAAATACAATTTATGTTTCCAATATGCACATTTCATTATTTCATAGGCTTATTTCATGTTGGCATTCGTCTTGTACTTAAGCTAGTTAAAATAATTGAGACTTTACATCTGCCTTGGCTCATGATGTTGGACCCCCTCTATCTCAGTATCACAGAAACCCCTGGGAGAGAGACAATACCTCAGCTATAGTATCAGCTTCTTTTAGCTGTACCTCCAGCTTCTTGTTGGTACTCTCACTCTCTGCTGCACTAGTTACAACCTAGAAATTCATGGTTTTCAAACATATTACAAAGGAATCAGACTGCCATACTGTTTCAAGCATATGAATATGACCACAGAGGCCAGATACACGTGCATATCAACAAAAAAAAATTAAAAAAACAGAATATTAAATGGTGGGTTAGACACAGCAAAACACTAAAAAAAAAAAAAGAAATGAAAGAATATAAAAGATCAGGGCCATGCTTGAGGTAGTTGCACGATAGCTAACTCATGCATGACTAAACAGTATCTATATATCTATATATACACACATCACACTAGTTACTTCTCAAACAATACATTTTTTTTTAAGAACTGAGTGTGTCCACTTAAATATTTCATCGAAAAGAAAAATCACTGAACAAATGTTTTTAAAAAAAAGCCACAAATACTTTCTGTTTTAGTCTTTGGCATATTATAACTATTCAAGCAATGTCATCCACCTACAAATTTTAGAAATATTTATACAAGAGGGGAACACTGGTTTTCTTTGCATATCAAGGGTACGCTAATGATAAAAGCTATTAGTTGTGAATCAACTACAAAATGAATTTTTTTTGTTCTAAAATTGATTATTTCTTTACCTGGGCTTTTAGGCTCTCAATTAATAAAAAAATATAAACCAGTACTTCCATTGCATTTGCACCCTCATTTTTTTTTATTATTAAAATCTTAATAAAATTTCTGAACTTTTAAAAAAAAAAATTAAAATAAATGTGTGTATTTGACAATTATTTTTGAGACTTTAAAATTATAAGCTAATTGCAGTATCTGTACCAAACAAAAGTTATAATCAAGAGATTTCTAGTTCAAATCTTTTAATATTCTAACTTGACTTAGTTTCATTACAAAAATAAATCATAATTTAGCACTAAATTTAAATCTGAAAAAGTTAACCAAACCCTTTTTTAATAAACTTGTAATGAAACATGTGCTTATCACTAATAAAAAATAATAACATTCTCAACCAAAAATGTCAAATGCTTAAATGCAGCAATGCAATACAATTACCGGCACACTTAAAAACAAAAGTTCTGACCTCTGTTCTTTCCAACTCAGCTTTTCTTAAAGCCTCCCGCAGCCTCTCTATCTCAGACTGTGAAGCTTTCAGCCTTTCCTGATTAACCTTATTCTGGAAACATAATAATGTTGCAGAATTAGTTATAAGCAACTACAGTGGCATGTTTATCAATAGTGGAATAAATGTATTTACACAAATTTACATAATCTTTCATACCTCCTTATCTTTTTCCCTCAAGGTTCGAACCAGACCCTCAATACTGCGCTTGTATTTTGCTAATACCTGCACTTTTTCTTCCAATTCTGTTGATGTGTCCTCTGCATTCTTTTCAACATTCTATTTATTTTAAGAGGGAAAAAATGTTCAGAGATATCAATCAATACAGTTACCATAACTTGCTCATCTTAGTTTACAAGTCTGAAACTATAGACTACAGAACAACAAAGGTACAGATGTATTGTAGGAACTGAATCTCTAACTGATCATTTCAAAACATAAAGGTTATGTAATCTCATACATCAGAGTTTCTGTGGCTGAGTGGTTAAGTGCTTGGCTTTTGAACTGAAGAGTCCAGGGTTCGAATCCTGGTGAAGACTAGGATTTTTAATTTCAGGATCTAAAAGGTTCATGTGGGAGATAAGTGGACAGAAAAATATAGATTAGCAGATCTTAGAGAGGAAGTGGAAATGGATTGGTTACATCCTTAGAAAAGATATTAACAACAGAGCTAGACAGGCCTTAGAGTGGAACCCCTTGGGAACAAGACGTAGAGGAAGACCAAAAAAACGTGGCAACACAGTTTACTAGATGAAGCCAAGAGGACAGGAAAGAGCTGGGAAGCCATTAAAAGACTAGCAAGAGACAGTGGAGAGTGGCATGTTTTTACTGAGGCCCTATGTTTCATGAGGAACGCCAAGGAAAGATGATGATGATGAAAGGGTCCACCCAGCTCTAATGGGTACCTGACATTAGTTGGGGAAAAGTAAAGGTAGTTGGTCGTTGTGCTGGCCACATGACACCCTCATTAACTGTGGGCTACAGAAACAGATGATCTTTACATCATCTGCCCTATAGATCACAAGGTCTGAAAGGCGAACTTTACTTATTACAAGACTACTAAGTCATACAAGTTTAACCTAAACACATGTCACTGAATCTTAGCTAAAACCAAATGTCGTACAAATAGAATAAAGCAGTCAATAAATAACAAAAAGCCCATTGTTTAAAGTTGAAGTCATTAACTTCCTGTGAGAGCTACTTGATCTGCTAATGGATTGTGATAAACTTGTTTAAAGAAGTAGACATAATACTTACTGTTTTTTCAGATCTCAATGTCTTAAGAGCATCTTCAAGTTTCTAGACATGAAAGATAACAATCATACAATTCATTACAATTTATGATACCATAATAACATTAAAAAAAAACAACTAACTAAATTAAATGCCAAATTAATGACAATGCAATGATATGATTTAACAAAAGAAAATAAATGAATCAAAAATGTTGATTGATCTAAACATGGTTGTGAATCTCTACCTCAATGACATGATCTTTATGTTTGAGAAGATCATCCATTTCCTGCAGTTTTTTGTCTTTCCTCTGCACAGCTTCTCTCAAGTCCTCTATTTCATCCTGCCAACAGAAAAATGTACAATAATTTACATTAACAGCAATATGTTTCATAAGAGGGGTACAGTCGAAACAAGTGGATATTTCTAAGCAATTTTGGTCAAGATAGTATCAAAACATCCAAATTATAGTAATGAAAAGGCTTTTAAGTATTTAAGAAGCAAGCAAAATGCATGCATTTGCAATGGGCGGAAATATCAGCTGTTTGTGATGTCGTGACAATTCTACGCAAACATTTGAAGTCAAGATGTTTAAAAAAAAAAAAACAGTTGTCACATTTTACTGATAATGAAAAGAAAATTAAAATTTCATGTTAAACAAAGGCTATTAATTTTGCAATGTTGATAATGTTGTTTAATTACTGTTGTTTTCCACTGGTATCTTGTCCAGTCCAAATGATATGACAATATTTAGCACATATAGTCTAATGAAATAAATAGCTTGACTGATAAAAAGAAAAGACAACTGTTGGTATTTCAAAAATGGGTTTTCTTTCCTTGATTTCACCAATGAGCTGTACTGACTTGCAAGGTGTAAAACAAAAACAAACCTGGATATGTTCTGGCTCCAAGACAGACTTGGTGTCAATGTGTGTCTCATTTTGCAGTAGATTGGACAGGCTCTAGACAAACAAGGCAGGCACATTCCAACATTAAATTTAAAAAAACAAAACCAAAAAAAGAAAAATAAAGAAAAACATCCCATTATACATTCCAAACACATATGTGACAATGCATGGACTAGAAGACTTGTGTCCATTGTCTCAAAAAACAACATTATCATGCTTAATATAAGACAAAATAAGGTGCCAACTAATACGAACAGAAATTTGAAAATTCATGCCTTGCAGATGGTAAGTGATAGAACCATGATGCACAGAATGTGGTGATTAAAGAAGCTACCACAACATGCTAAAGAGGTGACTTCTTGCATGCTACAGCATTAATCAGTCTCAAAATAAATTTCAAAAAATAATTAAAATTAATGTTTTGAAAAGAATTGTTTTCTACATATGCTTGACATTCTGTGCAAAAAGTAAAATACTGAAATAATGAAATTTGAAAATGAAAAACAAAGTTATAACAAGGTCGTTTTGATTTCTAAAAATATTTTTGTACAAAATATGTCTACTGTATGTATCTGAATAGGCTACACATATTGAAATAAATAGTTTTATAAGAGCCAACCAAATCTTGTTAAAGAATTAAAGACCCTGGATGAAGGCTTCTGAAACTGCTATTAGCAAACTGAGAGATAAAGCAAAACTTCCTAGAAAGAGTGTTTGTAAAATGTTTCACAAGTTTCAGATGTTCCTTCAGAGTTGAAGATAATTTACTTCTAGTCCAAACCTTCCGTAAGACGACAGGGGATGGGAGCGGGCAGGGTTTGAACCCGGGACCATCGATAAGTAAGAAAGACAATCCAGGGCGCAAACCGCATGACAAGGCAGCCTTAGTAACTAACACAACAGCAAACAACTTCATTAGAAGTTGCAGACAATTTAAGAATAATTCAGGAAAAGTCATAAAATCTTATTAAGTCTAATATGATAGATTATATTTTTACTAAGAATATGTGGGAAATAATTGAAAATTGAACAAGAATTGGAGTAGAAACAAATTGTTAACCACATGACAAAACAAAACCACAACAAACTGCAAAGTTTCCAACAACCATAAGATTAAAAAAACAGGTCTCACCATTATGTCTCTGTCTTTGCGACTGGAGTCTTTTCGTGAATCTGCTATCTGCTGCTCTAAATCTTTCTGGCGTTGTAGGAGCAATACTCTTTCTTTGTCCTGTTCCACTCTTGTCTGTTCTAGCAGTTTTAACTGAGCAGTTAAGGTCTGTACCTCACTGCAATGTAAAAGACACTAAATAAACCATCCAGAATTGATTGAATCAGTGAATGTGAATCAAATGTAAGTATGGGATTCTTTTATAAAGGTCATGTGTCAATCAGGCATACAGCTATCTTGATGGAACAAATTTATAGAAGAATTTCCTATTTTCATTATATAAAAGCAGTCTTTTTTCTGATGGTAGGCGTACCGGCACCTTTTCAATACGTGGAAAAAAAATTTACTTTTTTTTTTGTATTTTAACGCTTATTATTAATTTATTAGTAGTTTAAAGTTAGGCAATCCATTACTGAGTACCGTACCTATTTTTTTTACAAAAAAAAAAAAAGCACTCTATAAAAGTATAAATTTATATTATATATTATTATTGTTAATGATATATATTTACTACTTGTGAATAGCTGTTTTGTTTTAGAAACAGGTAGAATGATTAAATTCAAATAAGAAATAGATATTTACTTTTCTTTTAGGAGGTGGATAATTTACTTCCTAGTCAGAAAATCTAAAATCATTAAGTATTTGTAACTGCAATAAAATTTCGCAACTATCATGTCAATTGACTTTATTGTCATGGCAGTCTCTGAAACCAGATTGGCAAATAAAAATGTTTCAGCCAGTAACAGTAGCCTCATTGCTAGAAGGTTAGGCTAATAGAGCACAGCTAGGTAGTGTTTCTCTAGAGAATGAGTTGATAAATAAAATAATGTCTATACTTACAACTCAACTCTTTTCACTTTATTTGACATATCCTAAAGAAATAAAAAAGGAAATAAAAAGATTAACCAAAATCAATAGAAAAGAGTGCGGGGAAGCTTGGTGGAGATAAAGAGAAAAGAAAAATGTACTAAATATGCTTTACTTATAAATATTTGAAGACTAAGAAAAAACTTTTTTTTTAGTTTTTTTTTTCTTATTTGGGGAGTCTTTTTTTTTAATCATTATTTATTTTTAAAAAAAATGTGAATTAATTTATAAAATCTTTAAGCATTACCTCTTTGGCTTTACTAACAGAGTTAAGCTCAAACAGAGCATCATCCAGAGACTGCTTTAATGTCTCCAACCTTTTGGTAGATTCTTCAGCCTCCTTTCTGTATCTTTCACAGTCCTGAAAGCAAAAACAAATACTGTAACAACTCTTGGAAATGTAAAAAATTAACAAGAACCAAATACCATGAAAATAACTATATATAGTGGGAAACTTGTTGCTGTTCATTTCTAGCTTGAAGTAAATACTGTAAACAAAAGATGTCCAGGGAAACTTGAGAATTTTTTTCTAACTTTAACAAATATAAGTAAAGTTCCCCTATTAGACCATGTGGTCTATATGGCAGATGATGATAAGGTCATCTGTTTCTTTGGCCAATGGTTAACAAGCAGGGCGTCATGTGGCCAGCACAATGATCTTTACGTTTCCCCCACTAATGTGTACCATTAAAGGATGATGGACTAAGAGGTGCCCTAAATATCCCAAAATAAAAATACCTGTCTTCACCAGGATTCAAACCCTAACACTCAGGTTTGTAGGCTAAGCTCTTTACAAACCAGCCACCGCACCTCTATATCTTTTATTACAACCATGAAATTTTCAAATTCAAAATTCTTTCTCCAAAATACTTAAATATATAAAGATTAACTACTGCAATTGGGAACAACTGTATGAAAAAAAACAAAAAAAACAATAGCAGACCTGCCTACCTAAAAAAGTAAAAATGTGTAACACTGATGGTCAAAATGTGTATTTTGGCACCAGAATGTGTAACACTTGCACGATCGACTATTATGTCAAATGATATACTGGGGGGTATATGGATAGATAGATAATTTAATTCAAAAATGTGATGTTAAACTGTCACTAGTAAATTTAGAAACTAAAAGTTCTAAATATAGATCTAGATCTAATAACCATGATGGGCAATGTAAAAAGAAATTATGTTAACAAGAGATAATTTGGGCTCCAACATTCATAAAGAAACAAATTGTGATGAATTTTTTTTATTTTTAACAAACCATACCCAATGTAATGCAGCATACCTTTTAATAGAATTACTTGAAGTTAAATTTGTGTTATGACATATTCTCACAATAACTTACTTTCCAAGCTTCTGCAGACATGCAGGAATAAGACCCAGAATGAGGAACACTCAGGTTGAAAATTAGGAATTTTGGCCCCAAAGAGGAACATTAATTAGCTTATATCCATCTATCCCAGCTTTTATAACAATATTTATTTATAAGACTGGGCTGTTAGCCCTAAGCATAACCATCTGAAGGGCTTCCCCTTTCAGGTCTCTGGAAAGCTAGTTTTTTTTTCAGGTAAGGTGCCCTAACCATTGTGGATCCCTCCACTTCCTACAAGGCAGCAGGTTTGATTTAGGTCCTCCTGGTATTTTTATTTCCCTGGTACCCACAATATCTAAAGAACATTCCATTTTCCCCCAAATAGGGAGGTACCTGATGGGAGTCCAGAAACTCCAAGAGAATTAGATTATATACATGGAGTAATAACGAACTTCCTCCATGCTTACAGTCTTATGTAATTTTATAATTAAACCATCTTCAATATGTATTAGTGAGTGACTCATTTACTCTTAATATAAAAATGTAAAAAGTGCAAACTTTATATAATGTTAACTTTACTAGACCTTTGATGCATTCTCTGCCTGTTCTTTGAGACGATTCATCTCCCCCTGATGTTCTGCTAAAACTCTGTTCTTCATTGTCTCAACTGTCTGTTCATGATTATCTGTGAGTGTCTTCATGGCCACCCTGAAACAGACATAGCAATACACATTTTAACTAATAAAGTAAAATAACTTTTAATAGCTCTAACGCAGTGTATATTTATTTCAGTTTGTTAAGCACAATTTGTACTTTGTATTCAACTATTGCTATCTAGCAGGTTTGATTCATTTGGAGAAATGTGATCAATATTCACTTTAACAGGATAAACATCAAGATAGTATTATTTTAAGCAAGGTGAGGGAATATAAATATCATTCATAAGACAGAATATCAGGTAATGAAAGAAAAAAATATTATTGCCATTGAACAATAGACTTACGCAGCTTTCTGTACCAATACTTGTTTATCTTGCAGATCTCTTTTCAGGTTATCAATTTCTACTTGCAGTTCTATGTTCTAAAAAAAATTTAAGGAAATAACAAAGCATTTTTTTTTAATTTCAATATCTTAAGGTTAGGAATTCACACCTGTAAGCTTTCAATGCTTAAGTATTGGAATACATTGTTATTCAAATATCTTTATATCTCAAGATTTTATAATTATAATATAATTGAAATTAACTGTAAAGCCATTCTATGACATTAGTACCTAATAGTATATCTAGTTTAAATGCATTTTTAAAACTAAAATAGCATGAAAGAAATTAGGAACTAAGAGTAAGAGCGTGTGAGGACCCCTCTACCAATGTAAAAGGTTCATGACTTTACTCAAACATTTCAACAGCAAAAAAATTTTTATAAGTGTATTCAAGAATTTAAATCATGGCTAAATATTGCAGAAATTTTCATGAGTTTAACCAGCTTTCATTATAAATGTGCAGGAATTAATAAATAAGAACACTAAACCTACTAATAAAATAAACAGTTACTTACAGTCTTAAAAACATCTTGACCGTCACCGTAGCGTTGTTGCATCCGCTCTTCCATGTAGTAGATTCTCATCTTGAGGCTGAAATTTTCTTTCTTCAAGTCAGAGATTTGCTGCAATACAAATAAATTGTCTTGAAAAATTATAATAGTACTACAAACAAAAAAAAATGTTTAAAATCTAGAATCATGAAATGCATTAATTGTGTCATTGTTTACAATAATTTTTTTTCTGATTAGGTATTTTAACAAAAGAAGTATACTTCAAAATGAAAATACAAACAACTTAGCAGTGTCTATCAATTTTTATTTTTCTGAAGAATTGTAGATACTCTTATCTAAAAACTTTTAAAATGTAAAACATTTGTATATCCTAACCTGGTCATATTCCTTCATCGTACGACCTCGTATTGGAGAAATTCTTCCAGTAGCACCTCTTGACATTGCTGTCAGAATAAAATATTTGTAAAAATTACTGATACAAAATAGTTTTCATTTCTGAACAACAAGAATGAAAAGCTTGAATATATTAATTTTAATAGGCTAAAAGTGAATAAGATAAAGAACTTATATAAAAATATAGCTGGTATCTGTGATTCTAAATTGATAATTTGTTTCTAAATGCACTTTCCACATGATTAGCCAAATTAGGATTTTTGATGAAATTCACAAAATAATGCCATAGAAAAGAATAATGCCCTCTTAACACCAGTCACTTTCTTTAAAGATGGAGAATAATGATCATTTGCACAATATGGTTTTAAAAAAATGTCTTGTTGAGGTAGAGACCATGAATTTGAAATTATATGCTGAGAAAAGTTGAAATTATTATCATATGCTGAATCTAAATTTATCAAAGGCATTGTAAGACAAGAAAGTTTTGCATCTAGTCCGTTATAAAAAGTTTCATTACATAGTAGATTAAAAAAAGTTTCATTACATTTACTCAACATTATCAATTTAAAGAATGGCTGTAATGTAACCCCCGCTTCTAAATCTGCACAACAGGGCACTTACATATAAATGATACTTGACTAACTATGATATATGTAATAATCATACAAATAAGACTATTATTCATTTGACACAGACCAAAAAAAAAATACAATAAAAACTATTAAAAAAACTAAAAAGGGAGTTGACAAACAGAAGTTTTAAAATTATTATTACAAGAAGAAAACTTACTATTATGTGGGCTTTGGTCAAGATTTCCCATAAGGGAGTGATTCCCTAATGTAATCTCTGGAAGCCCAGCCGGGTCCAAGCTGGTGAATAAAAAAAACAGAAATAAATAATGCTAAACCATCAAGACAGATTTGTGCCTATTATTAGGAATGAAAGAAACTTAACAACAAGGTAATGTTGAACCAATGTAGAACAAAGTACACATTCTGACTGAGGAAAACAAAAAGTGTGTATCCATTTACTAACCTATATATAAACCACAATCATTACCAATAGACAACACAGGTTTCTGACACCACTAATCCATCATACAAAATACTCACCCATTACTGCAAACAAATTGAAACAATTCATTGTTTGAAACAGATATTAACAGATGAAGAAAACTAAACAGATATTAACAGATGAAGAAAACTAACTACAAAAGAGGAAAAAAAAATATAAACCAAGGGGAAAATAAAGTTAATCTATCAGGTGAGAATGATTTTATAGCATAATATCCAATTTAAAAAAAATGAAAAATATTTTTAAAATATTTTTCTAAAAAAAAAAAAGAAAAAAGGTGGACAATATTTTGCAGAAAATAAAAATGTTAATAAGTACACCAACATAGTGGATTTTTTTTTTATCTTAGAATATAAATACCCATCTCTATTTATTTTTTTTTAATTCTTTTTCTTTTGCTAATTTTTAAATTTCAAAGTATTAAAGAAGATTCTTTAATATTGTAAAAAGTGACTAAAATGGATAACTGAAAAATAAGAAAAAGACAACAATTAACAACTAAGACACTAATGATGCCTATAGCATAGTAAAGCCCTCTATTACACTAAGTGCTTTATATAACTGTATTACTATATAGTGGTTTTGTCTGGTATACAAAATGACCAACCAATCAACCTACCAACCATATTTACTTTTGAAAACCAATGCTGGGCCCTAAAAATTTTAATGAATGACCCAAGCCTCCAATAAAAAATTAAAACGAATACATACAGTCAGGTAGCCTAGACCTTTATTGTGATGTCAACACTACTAACATATAAATTTGTCTTTTTTTTTCTACAATATAGATTTACATTTCAATCATAGTTTGTCATTGTGTAAATAACCATAATTGAACATCATTTTCTGCCCATTTCTTTCTAGACACTCAAAAGTCAGAAATAATTTATTATCATTTATACATTACAGCTGCATCTAAAGCCTAGACTAGACAAATAAAACCATTTAAGACATGCACTGTTTCTATCCTAGTTTGCATGAACATATCAAATAATGAAGACTTGGACAAGTATAAAAAATGAAGAACATATAATATGGGCATACTTATCTGGATAGTCATTCTTCTTCAGCACAAATGTTAAAAAAAAAAAAGAAAAGAAACTTATATAAATGTCTCACAGTGTTTTTGTTGTTTACATTCATAGTGTATGATAAAAATAGTTTTGTTGATTCCTCACATACATAGTGTATGATAAAAATAGTTTTGTTGATTCCTCACATACATAGTGTATGATAAAAATAGTTTTGTTGATTCCTCACATACATAGTGTATGATAAAAATAGTTTTGATGATTTCTCACATTAATAGTGTACGACGGAAATAGTTTGGTGATTTCTTCATAGGTCACACTACATCTATTAGTCTAATTAATAAAAGGTTCAGCTTGATGCTTGACTAGCAATTGTAAGTCTTTTTCAAGGGTGAAAGCAAAAATCAATGCATTTAATTAGTATTATTGTATGTAAACTTAGCATTGCTTCTAACACTAATTAAAAACCTAATATTACTTAAATATCATGCAGTCCAACTCCCAATGATGTAATTTAATGACAGTATTTTAATAAATCATGAAAGTGAGATGACCAAGTATATCAATGAACTTTAGATAGGTGAATGCTGGCAAGCATCTACTACAGTACATAAAATATATTACAGCAGAGAGTGAAAGTTTCTAAAACCAGTGATTAATTCTCTCTACAGACGTAAAATCCAAGCATATGAACTTTTCATTCTAATGTGATGTTTGACTCATCAAAGTCTACATTTCTATTCAGTTATATATATATATATATAGTTAATACATAGTTTGGAGAATATAATAATACATAATATATAATATATTTAACCTATTTCTCTACTAAAAGGTTGTTGACCCCTGATCTATCTAAACCAAAAAAAAAAAAGACAATTAAATGAGAAGATAGGATTGTAATCTTTAAATGTTGATTATAATCAGTTCTAATCTTAGAACAAAGATATAAATTGTTTCTTTAATCAGTAAGGTTCATTTTTTGGAGCAAATAAACGACTGAATCCATTCATGCATGATAAATGAAATTCAATCATGCTTAGTCAACTGAGTCTCAGGTAATACAATACAGCACCCATTTAAAAAGGCCCCAACCATTCAGATTGTCAATTATCACCTAGCATATGAAGTACAGTCAAAACTAGAAGTAATTCAATAGTAGAGACCTACAGACTAGAGTATGAGTAAAGGAGTGTTGTTAGTGTGAAATTTGAATACTCCTAAAGCAGTAAATCTTTAGATATATTTTTATTTTATTTTATAAAACAAATATAAAGATTTTTATAGTAATTTTTGAGATCTTTTTTTTTTTTAATCAATTGAGAAATTAGGAGAAATTAAGAAAAAAGTGCATGATACAGACAGCATGGCTAACCACAAAAAATTACAAAAGTAAAGTTTCCTTTCACACCTAGGGGTTTTTAATATAGACGATGCAAAGATTTTTATTTTTGTTTTAAAAATTAAAGAAACACATGGTATGAACACTCAAAAAGAGTCGTGACATTTCAAGAATGGCAAGCCTTAAAATGGTAGAATACTGTTAAAGACATTATGGAAAGAAAAGGATTCGGAAAAAGAGTACACATGAAACAATAGCCATTGCTGTTGTAAACTAATACCCTCTTTACTAAATGTAATTATTAACCTTCTGTTTGATTTCTTTGATTAATTCTCTTTTCAGTACATTAATACAACATGTTTAAAATACTAGATGTCTATCATCAGTAAACATTTCTTTTGAAATTTAAATATTAAGTCACTGGGATAGTGATTTCTACACCGACTTATAGGTTTATTTTATGTTTGCATGATTAGATGTGTGTTAAATGTCTCAAGTGTTTTTTTTTTTTTTGTTTTTTTTATTCATTAATTCTATTCTATTCTAACTTTGAATTTTTGAATAGCATAAATTACAATATATATGGTCTAGATATATAGGCCAAAAATTCAAAGTTTGACTTTGACAGCGCATTATTTGATAATGGTTTGACATAGAAAAAAAAATGAAGTATTAAAATCTTCTTTAGTTTAAGGAGAATAAGGATGACTACTAATATTTGTACCCCTAACCTATTATATTTGTTATTATATTTAATGTCAAAGAGACTGTGTGTCTTCATTTAATTCGAACAAATTTTGTCACACACTTTATTTGATTGCAAACACCAAAATTTATTCCAAACAGTCTCTAAATGTTGGGATCAATAAACTCAGATTTTAATATTAATATTAATTAAATTCTAAGATTCCCAGGCATAGCCCCTCATATGAAATAATAAAGATGTTTTCAAATTATGCATAAATACGAACACAAAAAATAAAAATTTGAACAAATTTGAACTTGTTCTATCAAATTAGATCACTGGGATAGTGACTTCTACACCAACTTTTAGACTTATATTATGTATGCATGATTAGATGTGTGTTAAATGTCTCAAGTGTTTTTTTGTTTATTCATTTAATAAAGTACAGGCTAGAGGCTAGGATGGCCATTCTTGCTTAAATAGCTGAATCCTCTATATTCTCTCTAAAAATCTAGATCTATCTAAAATCTAATAGGTCTAGATCTAGACATTTAACTTCATTCAAGCTCACTCCAAACATCTGCCCATTTATTCTCTATAAAAAAAAACATCAACAAACAAAAAAATATAATACAAGTACAAGATCATTAATATTCATGTCCAAAACTGGTTATTGGAATAAATTTTGGTAAGAAAATCGTAATTTAATACAAATACCCAATTAAATTATTTTTTTTATGAAATCAAACAACTTGGCTTATGAATCAAATAATAAATCAGCTCCAAAAACAGAATAAATGTTGGTGGGCTCATTACAATAGACTTCGCCAACCAAAAAATATAGTCTTAACCCTAGGAAGAGGTAAAGTCATCCTGGTAACATAGGAAAAAAAACAAGCTGACTTACAAATTTGAATTTCTTTTTTCTTACATAAAAAGACAGCTAAATGGAAGGAAATTGGGTCAGATTCATTGGAAAATGGACATGCACATTATACAGCGCGAACGTTTCATTAAATATTAAATATCAAAATAAAGATGTAATGACCACAAAAAACAGCAAGTTGTGCGGATTCATGTAATGTCCAGAATAAATAAATTACTCTAGATCTAGATAGATAGAGTCAAGAGTTAGAGTCTGTTAGAGAGTCTGTCTCTATGAACTCTATCAGTCTATGAGTATGAGTGTAGTATAATGCTATAGATACTATGCAATAATGTTGCATGCAGTATCATTTATTGAATGATTGAATGCTATATAATTATATACTATATATATAATATAACAATAAAACCATATAGCCATAGGGCCCATAGTATGACTATGAACTATGATTATAGTTCTAGAATCTAGACTAGACTAGAATTGACTAGAGTCTAGACTGTCTAGACTAGACACTACGAGTATCAGTAGATGATAGTTTAGTACTCATAGTAGAGCTAGAGATCTAGATCTAGATCTGATCTAGATCTATAGATATCTAGCTAGATCTTGATTTATTTATTTTTTAAAAAGAGCGCTTATTTTGAATCACTGGGTTAAACGGTTCTTTAGTGAAAGTTTAAACTTATAAACTGAGATTTACATTCATTAAAACAAAGAAAGGCTGAGTTAGTAACAAAGTACAAACATTACAATAAGTTTCAATAACAAGACCCGTGTTGTCAAGTTGAAGTTCTGAAAAAGTGTTTTATTTTTTTTACCTTCCATCAAAGTCCAGTGGGAGCGACGACATTTCTGCCGTCCTATCCATCTCTATACAGGTATCTTGATCACATGTATCTTTTACCTGTGCATATACGAACCAATATTTAAACGACAGTCAACTTAACTTCTTTAGAATGGAAAGGGAACTGTAAAAAAAAAAAAAAATAGGCCTAGAGTACATACACATCAATGAATATAAGTTTCCATATTGCGCATGCGCATGAGTTTGTTTTCAAATCTCAGTGAATTAAAAAGTAATATTGGGTACGAATTCTCGAAAGAAGTTCGTGCAAATTTACGAAAATACGTTCTGGCATTGCTATCTCTGATATCTGAGTATCTGTCTATAGATCTAGTAGATCTAATAGTAAATTACATTAAACATTCTGAGTCTAGTAGGTCTAGTGACTAGTCTAGATTTATTTTCTTACTTTAACTTTTGGCAAACGTTTTGTCATACAATGATTTGAATGATACACTCGTGACTCGTCTCAGCAGCAGTGATAGTAGTGATACTTATACTACTCACTTACTCACTTAGTGTTAGTCTTAGTCTAAATCTAAGTAAGTCTAGTATCATCATGACATCACCATGAAAGTATGATGACTATCGTGACTATGTCAGTCAGTATGTGTGTCACTGTGACTGTAACTTTAAATTATGGGGCGTGTAACTGTTACTGTAACTTTGAGTGTAACTTACTTTTTACATCAGCCCATTGAAGTAGAGATATCCTTCAGAGACGCTAGAGATGGATAAGTCACACACTTCGCAAGCCTGCATCCAACATAACTAGGCAAATCCTAATCTGGGACCCCCAAGGAAAAAGAGAGGGACAGTGCAGGAATACATGGAGCCATGATTTTCAAGCAGATGGTCAAGACAAGGGGACAGTTGAAGAGATTTGCCAAGAACCGAGACACCTGGAGGAAGCTGGTTGGTGGCCTATGCCCAAGGCGAGACCTCAGGCAGAGATGAGGCCAAACATGAATTAACCTCTTTTAAAAAATAGGCAATGTGTTCTACTAAATATTAAAATGTGCAAAGTGTTGTGTTAAGGAACAAGTTTGGGAAACACTAGTCTACTCTATGAGCACAAAGTTTAAATTATAATAAGTTAAAGTTGTCATACAGCTTTGTACACAAAGCATTAGAGTTTATTAAAAAGAAATTTCTATAAATCAAATAAGAACACAAAACTATATGTTATTTCACCTGGTTAGGCCAATAATAGAATATGCATCCTCTGTTTGGGACTCCTCAACTCAAGAAAACATAAAAAAAAACTGGAACAGACACAAAATAGAGCAATTATACATAAAACACTGAACCATAATCTTCAAATACAAAAACAAAATTTAATAAAATACTCAAAAAGAAACAAAGATAAAGGCACATTCCTCATTCCATATGCTAAGACAAATTTGTACAAATGCTTCTTCTTCCCTAGCAATATTAGAGCATGGAATGGGTTGACTGAGCTAGTCAGGAAAACCAGTGACTTGTCAGAATTTAGGTCATTGGTTAATATGCATGACAAAATACCTGACGCATAGGACGTAATCATCTTCTTTTTTGAAGTAACGTATGTATCATATAAGATAAGATTTGTACACCCATTTAAATTTGTAAAATGGGTAACCTTGTCTGCATATCTCTCACTCCCAGTAGATCTAATATTTATGTATACCGTATATAGATCTAATAAATAATGAGATACTTTGTAAACACCTAGATCTAGAATATCATATAATATATATAAAAATGACAGTGTCATATAGATTTATTAAATGTAAAGATCTAGGCCATGGCCTACCAATTAAGTATGGAACAGGTTGCTTAAATCAGCTAGAAAAACCAATGACTTAGCAGACTTTTAAGTCTTTAACATATATATCTATGACTAGAATAACACATGGGAACATGTAGGATGTAATTTATTAAGTTTGTAATTTATTTGTCCCAATAATAAAAAACTTAGTGAACTCCTATAAGTATGTCATGTCATAATTATCCTAGGCCTATCACTGTGACTGCTGTCACACTGTCTCTAGCTCAACTGTCATCTGCTCAGTCTGTAGCAAGTTTTTTCTAAACGCTTTCAATAAATTAACTTCTACACAAACTTCACTGATCGTACACAAATACTTGATTTCCTTTTAATATTCAAAGCTGACTTTTTAGTTTTGGACAGATCTTTAGGATTTAAGATTATTAAATTCTAGCTCAAACCTTCTGCAGAATGTCAGGGGATGGTATTGGGGCAGGGTTCAAACCCAGGACTATCAATATAACAGTCCTTAAAGCATACCACACTTTTAGGCAGCTGATAAAATTAATTTAAATACATTTGAACAGTGTTTCTTGTTGAGTTGTTTTTTTTCTTGTTCTTAATACCTTTTCAGATATTTCACCCATTACTTTTGCAAAGTTAACCAAATTAATTATGAATTTGATGAGTGATATATATTTCTTATAAAAAAAAAAGTATTATTGTTAAAATGCAGAAAATTTACAAGTAATTTCTGGGGAAGGGGAGAGCATCCCTATATTTCAAAACCATGACTTTTCTCGTTATTTTCCCTTCTGTTAGCCTAGTTGAAAAGTAAAGATTTATAACATTACACTCTCATGAATTAATTTTAGCCTATAATAAACAGCTATTAATCCTTAAACATGAAAATATAGACCTATAGTTGCCTACAGAGCTATAACTTATTGAAGACTATCATGATAAACTAAACTAAATTGTGCTTCAATGTTACAAACTACATCTAAATAAAATTGACAAATGGAAGAGCTTAGACATTTTGATTCTGCACTGCAAAGAACTGCACACAAAAAATATACAACTTTAGAAAAACAAAGCTTAAATTATCTACACTTCCTTTATTTCGTACACCAGAAACACCATAAAGCTTATTTATGAATTTGCCTCAATGTTTGAAAATCTTATAGATCTGTGTAGATGTAATATATAGATATAGATATATATATATATGTGTGCATTGGTCAGTTTATTGTAACTTAACAGTCTTTTATGATCATATAGAAAATCTCTAAAGTATTATTGAATGACTAAAAAATGTGTGGACGCACAGCATGGTAGGTTTATTATTAATGTTTATAACATTTTAATTAATTAATCTATTCATTAATCTATTAGGTGCCAAGTACCGTGTCCTATTTAGGCAGTCAGAATTGTCCTTTATAGTTCTAAATATTTGGTTTAATGCTAAGGTGTTTTTTATGCAATTAGAAACATTGTTCTTATGAGCTTTTTTTAAGTTCTATTACAAATCTTCAGTGGTTTCGAGAACAACATTGAATCAAAATAGCTTGTTACAGTAATGGATGTATCAAAACAACTTGTTATAGTCATGCATCTGATTAGGTGTCACATAATGTGAACTCAAACCCATTATTTTACCCACACTTGGTCTATAGTTTACTCATTGTTGGGCAAGTAACTAAGTTTATAAATTCCTTTTTCCAGAGGCACTTTGAAATCACTCTGGAGGACAAAATTGTTATCCCTATATGAGCTGAACACAATATCATTTATCCCCTTGGAGAAATCTAGACTACATCTATAAATATGATACATATTATTTATCATTGTATCAGAAAACAAATGTTATTATCATTTGGCATTCAAAGTTGAAATCTTTTTTTTTTTCATAATTTAAGCACCTTAGAACCTAATGACATTGCTGCATCATGTACTTACACAGACAAGAATGGTACAAGAAAACAGCCTCATTGGGTAGATGCCCCAGGTGGTCAGAAGTACTATCCATCATATAACAAAGCTCCAACTTCATTCAAGTAAGATTGCTGAATTCATAACTTCTGTACTATTACTGCAATTACCTTTACCTATCCCTTAGTCTGTTGGACCGTTGAGGTACCATGCAAGATTTGTAGACCGTCTTTCTCCATTCGTCCCTGTCTTTTGCCTTAGATAGTACCACTTTCAATGGCAGGCCCTTCCAGGCAATTACAAAATGACAATTTTTTAACTAGAAGCTATACAAGGGAAAATTGTCACATTGAGTTGTTGTTTTTTTTAATTAATTAAATAAATGTCATTATCTGTGCTTCTAAAATGGGTAACAATATTTGAATCTCAAGCTATCCTCAATCAAGTCTTCTTAACTCAAATTAAGCCAGTGTTTCTCAACCATTTACTTGTAAATCCCACCTCCTACCCATGAAGTCTTAATAACATATTTGTGTCATATTGAATACTTTTGTGATTTGACTTAGGTGTTTATTACTGAGTAACATAATGTTTTCTCAGTTTCTTGTCTTGGGTATTGTCTTTGATACAAATTGTTTAACGCTTACACCTAATGACTGTTTTTATATGTACTGATAGCCCAGTCCTTACTTCAAGTCAACACTTTGTTAAGTCAGACATCAAATCAGAAAGGGATCGCATCTTAATGCCCATGAAGTGGGGGATGACCCCTAGCTGGCACCATGGTGACCCTTACAAAGTACCCTATGAGACTAACAACTGTCGAGCAGAAGGCATGCTGGATAAAAAGACCTATAAAGTGCCTCTAAAAAAGGGATATAGATGTGTGGTCTTGGCTGATGGGTAGGTTAATGTTTTGTTTATTTGTAGGTCTGCAAATATACAAAAAGTTTAAAACCTAAGATATATAGAGCAAGTTAGTAGTGTAGAATGTAGAATATATTTTCTCATAGGCTAGATGTTTGGTATGTATTAGAAAAGGACAGACACAAGACTGTTCTAATATAAAGTGCTTAAATCTATGTCTATTAGAATCCTAGAACAACTAGTATGGCTGATTGCATGATATAATGCTATCTTAGCACTTATGATGCATTTAATGATACACAAAATTGGCTTTTTGAAAATCATAACAAGCTTTTTAATATTTAAATTAAAACATAAATGAATTAAAACCATTAAAAAAATATATCATTCTTAAACTGTCATCTTTAAAAATTCTATAATTATATTTGTGGATTCTTGATTACATTGTTTCATTGGATGAAAATTCTATTTAACAAAATTTATGGCAAATGCTATTTAAATTTCACAAAATATACAAAATATTTTTTTCTTGTATGCTACATATACCTTTTATACATCTAAATAAAATAATAATAATAATAAAATTAAGTTCCCTCAATATTCCAATTTATTTTTTTTTCTTTGTAAAATTACTTTAAATTTTTCAAAAATTGCTTACAGTAGATTTTATTCCTACTAAATATTGTTTGACACTATTACTTTGGAGATTCTATAACACCTATTTTCTTATGGATGATGAGATTTTCCAATACTTTCATTAGATTCTTTGAGTGGCAGACAACAAAGGAGGGCAAGCAAGCATTTCTCTTTTATTTCCCACAACCAGAAACTGTGAAATTCCCATTCTCTGTGTTAGACACCAGCAAGAAAGAGCTAAAAGAACATCAACCCTCAGAGACATGTATCAAGAGTGAACTCAAAGGGGAAGGCTATACTGATATTGGTGAACCAAAAGGGAAGCAAGAATTCAAAGATGAAAACAGTGGGGACTACACTGTCGTAGAGAAGTCTGGTCCCAGGCTACTTACAATGGCGGGTGTTTTTGATGTCTGGGATCCTCATGATGTAAGTTGATGTAACTATCGCTGTACATGATGCTTTCTTGAATACCCCAGTTACAAAAAGATTAAACCAGATCTTGGAATGTGGTGGCACATAATGGGGAAATCATTATTTTTGAGCTGGTAAAGACAGGAGTGATTCCCCTTAGGAAGTTTATATAAGGTCTTACCGAACGGATGACTGTAAGTGGGATTCTATGAAGCTGATAGGCTCATAGGTTTCCCTGAAGCTGATAGGCTCATAGGTTTCCCTGAAGCTTATAGCTCATCATGACCCTTTTGTTTTTTTGGCTGAAAGTGGCTGTGTCAATTTAAGCAGGACAGTCACACTTTGGACCGTTACAGGTCAGTGTTTAGGCCTTCTATGATGATTAGTCTTGTTTGGACATACATTGTCTGAGCAAGATGGCATTGCATTGCCTTTTAATTAATAACGTCAAAGTTACTGCCTTTTCCTTCTCAATCCTTATTCCTTGTTCATTGCTTTCTTGTTCCTGTGTTTTGAGCTTGAGTAGTGCTTCTATTTTGCGACATCCTACCTTCTTCTCAGAAATGGATGTCAGTCGAGACTTGGCATGTTGTCTTTGCCCTTGAAGATAGTGTGATGGCCATATGACAATGTTGTTAACTATGGAAACATGAAAACTTAGGTCATCTCCCTTAGGAACAACAAAGTCACAGAGAATTTTCCTTTACTTGAACTCCATAAAAACTGAACACCAAAGACTTGTAATGATTATAGTAAAATTCCCCTTTTTGAGGTTAGGGTCTAGAGGGCAGACAATGTAAAGTTCATCTGTTTCACCCATTAGATCTGGGTGGACTTAGCGGCGCCCTAAAAATCCCAAAATTAAAAATCACCAGGGTTCGAACCTGGGACTCTTTGCTTCAGAAGCCAGTTGCTTTACCACTCAGCCTTTTCGTAATCAGTATATGATAATTAAAAAAGCAGTTGGATTATTTAATAAGGGGTTAAGCTAACATTACCTTTGTTATTTGCAGGGTTCTCCACCATTGTACTCCTATAGTGTCATAACAGTGTCTGCTTCGTCTGACATGGCTTGGTGCCATCATCGTATGCCAGTAGGTTTTAGGCTATACTAATTTTGTTCCATACTAAATAGTTATAATTCTAATATAGTACATGATTTTTGTTTTTGTAAGATTTAAAATCATTAGCTCATAATAGAATACAAAACATATGTTATCATATATAATAATATTATTATGGATTGACTATTGTGTTCTCATAAGCTATTAAATCATTAGCTCATAATGTGGTAGATGAGAATGTGATGAGAAGCTGACTTTCAATTTTTGTCATACCCATATTCCTCTGTGCATAAAGCTTACATTTAATATGAACTATTGATGAGGCTGGTTGTTTTCCAAACTTATTGAACATATATATTTATTGATTGTTATACTTTTTGATGTTTTTGTTTTCTTTGTTGAAAAAAACAAATTAATGGAATTTTTTGAAAAATATTACTTATCTCCCTTAGCTTTGGAATTTTAAAGTAAATTTTTAAATCAGAAATAGGAGCTAATGTATATTCTACAGGATTAGTTTAAATTGCGAGTTAATTTATTTCAAAGCTTATAACAACTCACTTTGTCTGTCTGGTAAAAGTGTCTACACGTTATTTCTCCCACACCCATTCTCACATCAAGCTGAAACTTTACAAAATTATTCAATAACATAGAGAAGACATGAATCAATTTTAAAAAAAGGAGCCAATTAAACAATTAATTACTGGTAATTCATTATTTTGTTTAATAGCAACAAGGGAAACGATACTTCAGTATTCACAGATAGGACTAAATTTGTTAGGTTTAGTCCCCTGAAATATTTGTTAACACTATTTCTCCCTCATGCATTCTTCAATCAAGTTGATACTTTAAACAATTTTTTAATCAATAAAGAAAAAACTCATTTAGTCAATTACATATTGGTAATTAATTATTTTGTTTGATATCGAGTAAGGGAAATAGCCTGTACATTATTGGTAGATATTGTTTTAAAGATGGAGTTCTTCCCCTTTAGATAGCTTTGCTTTTTTAAAAAAAAGGATTTTTTAATATTTTGCTTGTTTTCTTTTAATTTCAAAGTGTATGTGTATAAAGTAAGATTTAATGAAAATTGTGTAGTCTTGTTATCAATGCTGTTGTAGAGTAGATTCAACTGCATTTTAAATATAAACTATGTGTTTATTCTTTTTGTTTAGGCAATACTAACTACAGATGAAGAAATCCAAGACTGGCTAGATTTTTCTAATGTCCCTTTAGACAAGGTTTGGAAGATGTTGTATATGTGAAGCTGAATTTCAATATTAATCAGTTAGTTATTAAATGTTAATAGTTTGATATTTTTATATATTTCTTTTAACCTATTCTCAGGCTGTTTCACTAATTAAGCCCCAAGTCTGTTTGACATATCATCCAGTGTCCAAAGCAGTCAACAGTTCCAAATGTCAGTCAGAAGACTGTGTTAAACCAATAGAGTTAGGGTAAGGATTGTTTCTGTAGCATTACTCAGTCATAGAACATGTTTATCTCACAATTTGTTCATTTTTCTTATGCTTACTTGGGGAGCACAGGACCGCAACCACACCTCTCCACCGAACTTGGTTCTGAGCAGCTTTCATCTGCTCCCATGTCATTCCAGTATCCTCAGCTTCACTGATGACTGACCTCTTCCAGGTTTGCTTGGGTCTGTCCACTTTCCTTGCAGTTCCAATCAGTGCCTGCCTTGCAACATTGATAGCTGCTTTTTGATGGGTGTGTCCTATCCAGCTCCACTTTCGCATTTTTGATATCTTGGGCTATGTGATTTTGTCTAGTTCTCTCCCACTAATTGACAGTAGTTATCTAATTTCTAATATCCAACTCAGGCATCTGTTAATACAAAGGTCTTAAGCTTTTCCATATTTGTTTTAGTGACTCTCCATGTCTCTGAACCGCATCTTATACTTTACATATAAATGTTGTTTTATTTTTTTGTTTTTTTTTTCAGAAAATCAAAGTCTAATGCCAGCAGTAATCTGATGCTCAACTGGCTTAAGTCTGGATCTCCAGCCAAGAAGAAAAAAACATAAAATCTTAAGCTGCATATTTTAAAAACTAGGATTGTGGAGTACAATAAGCAAGAAAATGAAACAAAACCATGCATTAAAAATATACCCAACTTCTTGTTATTGGTTGTTTATTAAAAAGGAAATGACTGCCAGTAGATCTGAATAGCATTCTTTCACTACAAAGGACTTGTAATAAGAAAGTGTTCACTATCTAAACAATATACGTTTTAAAATTGGTCTTTTTTTTTCATTAATAAATCACTAGTCTTAAATTCTATTGAAATGTGTGTTCAATTAAGTGTACAATAGTCTTTATGATCTTTTTACTTTTATAACTTTTTGTGTAAATATTGTCTTTCAAATTTAACTGTAATGCTCATTACTGCTGTTAATGTTTGCAATGTTATATTACTTCATGTTCAATAAACATTACATCTGTATTATTATCTTAAATACAGCTTACTTTACTTGTCTTGTGGTCTGGGTTCTATAGTATGTGTAATATGAAGAGCTTGGTAAAATGTGTGGTGTGGGCTTTGAGCTGCAATAATCCCAACTTTGAACATCTTTTAAGAGTTAATGCTGGGCCATACATTTTATTTCTGAAGCAAAAGTCTGCAATTTTAAACTTAATAAGGATGTGATTTTTATGTACCAGGTATGTACAAAGTCATGTCACTGATGACATGTATTTTCTTATCTCATACAATTGATGAGATGTATTTAAGTCTTGAAGCTTCTTTGTTCTCATGTGTGGAGGGTTCAGACCATTAATCCTAGATGAACCCTGCAGTGGTTTCAAGATCAGGCAGTTCTCCATATAGTTTTTCTTCTACATGAGGTTTTTCAGGGTCAGTGTCTGCAGTTTTTTTTTTAAATATTGGTTGTGTCGGTACAACTTGTAATAGGCATTGTTTTTCTTGAAATTGGGGCAAGAGCTGGTCCATTTCTCGTTTATTCTATTCTATCATTTTGTTCTGGGTTTATAGGAATTTCATTTGTTTGTTCATGCTACCATATTTAGCCAGTTTAACTGCTTTTTTGAACTGTCTATCGATTTCAATGTCTGCTGGGATCCACTGAAGAACAGTTTTCTTGCTGTCGTTGTTGGTGCTTCAACATAGCTGTCGTGAGTTGTTTGAGATAGGAAACATCAAGGTTTATATCAACATAGCTAATCACAACAAATTTCCGTAAGGATCAATAAAGCAGTCTTAGTCCTGAGTTGTTTGAGATAGGAAACATCAGAGTTTATATCAACATAGCTAATCACAACAAATTTTTTAAGGAAAAATAAAGCAGTCTTAGTCCTGAGTTGTTTGAGATAGGAAACATCAGAGTTTATATCAACATAGCTAATCACAACAAATTTCCGTAAGGAAAAATAAAGCAGTCTTAGTCAAGAGTTGTTTGAGATAGGAAACATCAGAGTTTATATCAACATAGCTAATCACAACAAATTTCCGTAAGGATCAATAAAGCAGTCTTAGTCCTGAGTTTTTTGAGATAGGAAACATCAGAGTTTATATCAACATAGCTAATCACAACAAATTTTTTTAAGGAAAAATAAAGCAGTCTTAGTCCTGAGTTGTTTGAGATAGGAAACATCAGAGTTTATATCAACATAGCTAATCACAACAAATTTCCGTAAGGATCAATAAAGCAGTCTTAGTCCTGAGTTTTTTGAGATAGGAAACATCAGAGTTTATATCAACATAGCTAATCACAACAAATTTCCGTAAGGATCAATAAAGCAGTCTTAGTCATAGTCCTGAGTTGTTTGAGATAGGAAACATCAGAGTTTATATCAACATAGCTAATCACAACAAATTTCCGTAAGGATCAATAAAGCAGTCTTAGTCTTCAGTTGTTTGAGATAGGAAACATCAGAGTTTATATCAACATAGCTAATCACAACAAATTTCCGTAAGGAAAAATAAAGCAGTCTTAGTCCTGAGTTGTTTGAGATAGGAAACATCAGAGTTTATATCAACATAGCTAATCACAACAAATTTCCGTAAGGATCAATAAAGCAGTCTTAGTCCTCAGTTGTTTGAGATAGGAAACATCAGAGTTTATATCAACATAGCTAATCACAACAAATTTCCGTAAGGATCAATAAAGCAGTTTTAGTCCTGAGTTGTTTTAGATAGGAGGCATCAGAGTTTATATCAACATAGCTAATCACAAATTTCCGTAAGGATCAATAAAGCAGTTTTAGTCTTAGTCCTGAGTTGTTTTAGATAGGAAGCATCAGAGTATTTCAGCCTTTGGGAGGACTTTTTTGGCGTCCGTCGGGAAGTTCGGACTGGGTGTCGAAATCGGCCCAGGTATTACCCTACCATCGGGTCCACAAATTGATTACCATTTGATGTACCTGTAGGCCTGCATCTAATTGTTACATGCCCTAGTAATAATTAAGGTGGTGTTTTTTTATAATGCACCAAAAAACTGAACGCAAACATGGGCTTAGATAGGCCTAATTATCAAAAGTAGGTTTACAGTTATCACGTAGACTATTAATTTGATAATTCGACACTTAGAACAGCGGGAAATTCTTAGAAATGAGTTATACCTGTTAACATTAAAAATGGAATCTCTCAGATGCTCAAAATATTCCCCTGCAACTTTCTTCCAATCTCTCCAGGACACACAATGCGGCACAAAATCCCGATCGTCCTTTGCTTCTGTGAATGTGAGATGAATGTAATCTTTGAAATTATTTCTTGTCTTCTCAGAAATTTTGTTCTTAACACCACCAAATGTGGTGGCCATTCGATGCTGCCCCTTCTTCCAAACCACCTGTAAACCTACTTTTTGGGCCACCCTGTATTTCTACATCTAGATAGACCTAGAGCGTGCATGTCAAACACTGCGTTCGCCGCATGCCGCTTGGCCACCTCAAGAATGATTAAAATAATGATAAAGTAGTCGACCCACGGCGTAGGGCCGGCCTTAGGCCAATGTAACCTATGCGACCGCAGTGGGCCCCGCACTTTCATAGAACCCGCGCTAATTCCTGGTGTAAATTGTTAAGTAAAACCATTTTATAACTTATAACAGATTTCCCGCGGCCGTCTGATTTACAAGGAGCTCCTGGAAATCTGAAATTGCAAAATATACACACAAAAAAGTCCTAAAAATCTCCGGAAATTACTAAAATCTTTTGGAAATTATTAAAATCTTTTGAAAACTCCCCCAAAAATTGATCATGTGAAGTACCGTGCTTTCAAGCCAACAGGGCCGTTCTTAGGCCACTGCAACCTATGCGGTCGCAGAGGGCCCCGCGCTTTCATAGGTCCCGCGCTAATTCTATGATAATTATTAAATTGCAAAATATATACGAAAAATTCCTGGAAATGTCCTGCATTTATTAAATCTCCTGAAAACTCATACAAATCTCCTAAAAAATAGACAAAATTGTCAGTTGTTGGTGTCATTTGTTATATAAAAACGCCAATCCTACGTGCGATAAAAAAAGGCATTGTCAGCTTTCATGTAGGCCTAATAAAATGTAATAATCGGACGAATTTTCACCTAAACCGAAAGTTCCAATACCTTATTTACTTTTATACAAATATGCCATAGGTTGCAAGGTTCGTAAAGTAAAGTTAATTTGATCGCATTTTTGTACTTAATAAAGAATGAATAAAATGCAAAGTCGAATTTTATTTTTCTAATACAAAAATCTTAATTTTCACTTATTATCCTTATTCCCACCCAGACTAGGCCCCGCGCAATCAGTTTCGCATAGGGCCCCGCAATTGTTAGGACCGGCCCTGCAAGCCAAGTTACGAGTGTGGAGAAACCAAATATCAAGAGAAAACCTTGTTCACTTCTCAACGTGTCAGGAACTAAAAAGAGTAATTACGACTGCACTATTTGGTAGATAAGTCCTACCACTGGCGGATCCAGAACTTTGGAGTGGGGGGGGGGGGGCGATTTTTTTCCAAACCCTAACCCTAACGCCCAGTAAACCCTAACCCTATTCATAAACGTGCGTACAGCATTCGATATATGTATATATATATATATATATATATTCGATATATGAGAATAAAATAAGACTGTTTCTCAATCTTCGGCGAAAAAAAAACAAGAAAAAAAACAGTCATGTTGAGGCCTTTCTCTTACACGCTTGGGGGTCTGGGAAAGCGCTGTAAGATTCCTCAGTGGGGTTCGGGGCGGAGCCCCGACAATCAAAAGCGCTTTCTTGCATTTTTCACTGCAGAAACGCTTTCTCCTGACATCTACAGCTCATTATTTATCAGTGGGGTTCGGGGCGAAGCCCCGACGCAAAAAGCGTTTTCTTGCATTTTTCACTGCAGAAACGCATTCTCCTGACATCTACAGCTTATTGTTTATCAGTGGGGTTCGGGGCGAAGCCCCGACGCAAAAAGCGTTTTCTTCCATTTTTCACGGCAGAAACGCATTCTCCTGACATCTACAGCTTATTGTTTATCAGTGGGGTTCGCCCGACGCAAAAAGCGTTTTCTTGCATTTTTCACTGCAGAAACGCTTTCTCCTGACATCTACAGCTCATTATTTATCAGTGGGGTTCGCCCGACGCAAAAAGCGTTTTCTTCCATTTTTCACGGCAGAAACGCATTCTCCTGACATCTACAGCTTATTGTTTATCAGTGGGGTTCGCCCGACGCAAAAAGCGTTTTCTTGCATTTTTCACTGCAGAAACGCATTCTCCTGACATCTACAGCTTATTACTTATTTGTGGGGTTCGGGGCTTCGCCCCGACGCCAAAATTGTTTCCTTGCATTTTTCACGGCTGAAACGCATTATCCTGACATCTACAGCTTATTGTTTATCTGTGGGGTTCGCCCGACGCAAAAAGCGTTTTCTTCCATTTTTCACGGCAGAAACGCATTCTCCTGACATCTACAGCTTATTGTTTATCAGTGGGGTTCGCCCGACGCAAAAAGCGTTTTCTTGCATTTTTCACTGCAGAAACGCATTCTCCTGACATCTACAGCTTATTACTTATTTGTGGGGTTCGGGGCTTCGCCCCGACGCCAAAATTGTTTCCTTGCATTTTTCACGGCTGAAACGCATTATCCTGACATCTACAGCTTATTGTTTATCTGTGGGGTTCGCCCGACGCAAAAAGCGTTTTCTTCCATTTTTCACGGCAGAAACGCATTCTCCTGACATCTACAGCTTATTGTTTATCAGTGGGGTTCGCCCGACGCAAAAAGCGTTTTCTTCCATTTTTCACTGCAGAAACGCTTTCTCCTGACATCTACAGCTCATTATTTATCAGTGGGGTTCGCCCGACGCAAAAAGCGTTTTCTTGCATTTTTCACTGCAGAAACGCATTCTCCTGACATCATAGCTTATTGTTTATCAGTGGGGTTCGGGGCGAAGCCCCGACGCAAAAAGCGTTTTCTTCCATTTTTCACGGCAGAAACGCATTCTCCTGACATCTACAGCTTATTGTTTATCAGTGGGGTTCGCCCGACGCAAAAAGCGTTTTCTTGCATTTTTCACTGCAGAAACGCATTCTCCTGACATCTACAGCTTATTACTTATTTGTGGGGTTCGGGGCTTCGCCCCGACGCCAAAATTGTTTCCTTGCATTTTTCACGGCTGAAACGCATTATCCTGACATCTACAGCTTATTGTTTATCAGTGGGGTTCGCCCGACGCAAAAAGCGTTTTCTTCCATTTTTCACGGCAGAAACGCATTCTCCTGACATCTACAGCTTATTGTTTATCAGTGGGGTTCGCCCGACGCAAAAAGCGTTTTCTTGCATTTTTCACTGCAGAAACGCATTCTCCTGACATCTACAGCTTATTACTTATTTGTGGGGTTCGGGGCGAAACCTCAACGCTAAAAGCGTTTTTTGGCATTCTTCACTGCAGTAACGCATTCTCCTGACCTACAGCTCATTATTCATTCTATTATAAAGGGCCTTTTGAATAATATAAAAAAATATTCTAATATTCTAATATGAATTTATAGTCCCTTAATACATTGCAAATACAACCGATTTGTTCTTTGAAAAGATAAGATACCCAACATATTTAGATTAAGGCTTTGAGGATCGCCGCCGAAAAAAAAATTCGATTAATAATATTCAATAAAATGTAAGCATAAATTGTGAGTTATAGTCCTAAATTTATTTAACTAGAAAAATATGAGATTGTAAAGGTTGTAAAGGAGTAAAGGTTGGAAAAAGTCGACTAGGAAAAGATTATCTGGCTTTTGAACTCATCTCAACCGTGACTGATATATTGAAAAATTTCGTTTGAATTATAACTTTTCCAAAGCAAAGTCTTTCTTAAAATAGCTATGATAAACTCATGTGAAATTACACAAACTCTGTCTGGAAAGGGGAAAGGCGGTAAACTGAAAACGATTAATTCTCGCTCCTTTTTATAATTTCTGCTAATGATTGCATTTTGCATTAAAGAATAGGGGTTGGGCGACTCGATATAAGAATTTACTTTATAGCATATATAAATTATATTAGTGACAGATTTTTTTTTAATTTTGTAATTTCTTACTATAATACAAAAACGAAAAAGTATTGGTTTGTCCGATGGGGGGAAGGTGATTGCATGTATCGCACTTCCACCTATTTATATTATATAGATATTCGACTAATTTTGTTCACATACTATGATTTCTCCATAAAAGTAGGACCCCCCCCCCCCACTCAAAGGGTTTAGATGGGAAGGGCAGTAGAGGTATTCGCTCCTCCCCTTCCAATCGGCCAAAGATGAACGACATAATATAAAGACCTGTTAAAATACCAATAAAAAGTTTTAATCATATAGATATTTAATTGATTCTGTTAGCAAGCTGTGATTTCTACAAATACATAGGACCGCCCCCCCCCCCACTCGAAAGATTATGGTGGGGGTGGGGGTGGGCGGATTGATGCCATCGCCCCCTCCCGACCCTACCAAATCGGCCAAATTACTAGAAGGGGGGCGAAATAATCCAAAAATAGGTTGAAATATAAATAATTAGTATATATTATTAACATAAGTAATAAATTCGTATACAAATTGTGTGAATTCTAAACTAAAATTCGTCCGAGTGGGGGGGGGGGGCGATCGCCCCTACCGCCCCCCCCCCCCCCTGGATCCGCCAGTGAGTCCTACACATGGAATAGTTATTAGATGATTTCAATGACCGTTTTCGTGATTTCGTTTCATACGAGCAAGAATTTACGTTGTTTGAAAATGCTGCTGATAATGTGTAACTAGAGCTGATGGAATTGCAATCAGATTCTTTGTTGAAATCGAAGTATATAGAAGTGGCTGTGCCAAAATTTTAGTTATTTACCTGAACCGTATGTTAAAGTGTGGAAATTTGCAGTCAGAATTTTAGCTATTCTTGCAAGCTCTTATCCCTGAGCAGTTCTTTTCCACATTGAAGGCTACAAAAACACCTCACCGCTTGAGATTATCTGGTCAAATTTTTTTCATCAATGATGAAAGTGTCGGTGGCAAACAAACTTCAAGCATCAGTACAACGAAAATAATGCGTAATCATAGAAATTTTTTAATGAACAAAATAGTACTACAAATTTAGCTAAGGGACAGGCATTAATTATTGTATTCTACTGTATTGCTTCTATTATAATTTACATAAAACTAGTAGGCTATGTTTTCCAACTGATTTTTGGCGTCGGCCCTTCAGGCCACAGTAAGTTTTTTATGTGGCCCATAAAACCTTAATAAGTTTGACATGCCTGACCTAGATAGGCTATAGGAAATCTCAAATTTTTACAAGCAATTGTACATTTGTAACATTAATTAGTTTGAATAGAATACTTCATTTCACGATTTTGAAACTCTTTGATAGAATTAAAAGAATAAAGCATATATAACACTCGAAAGAGAGCAACAATAAAGTTTTTGCAATACATTCATTTATCAAGGATAAAACTAAGGTCCCTCGTCAACAAACTTTATCTACATTCTAAACATCTTTTACAAGATACTTGCGTACATTACAAAGTAAGTACGCACTAACTCAATATCCAAGCACAAAACACACACCTTTTAATAAATAGTCAACTTCTTTAAAATTGAGTAACAACCGTATGAGCAGTTATTATAAGACAACTCTCTTTGCGCTCACATCCATGGCTCACAATAATCAACTGTTCATATTCTTTTTCCCACACTCTTTAATGACTTATCTCTATTTATCAATGGACCTCATTCACCACTCGTAAACAAACAACATTAAGCCACGTGATTCTCTATCTCTTCTACACAAATTACGATCTAATTTTTAATACACAATGGCTATCACGTGACAGTTTTTTTTCGTTGTTTTATCAATATTATCACGTGACTAAATGTTGTTTGTTTACGATAGGTGAATGGGGTCCATTCATTGCGTAACTTGTTAATGCAGACGAGTAAGATATTAGTGTTTCGTGATCTAATAAAATACCCAGACAAAATTTTATAAAATACTCTGAAAGACACAAAGATAAAGGCACATTCCTTGTTTCATTTGCTAGGACAAATTTGTACAAATACTCTTTCTTCCCTAGTGCTATTAGAGCATGGAATGGGTTGCCTGTTAACATGCATGACATATATAGATTGACCTTCTTTTTTGAAGTAACGTCTGTATTATATAAGATAAGATAAGGAACACGCGTAGGACGTAGGCCTAATCATCTTTTTTGAAGTAACGTCTGTATTTCATAAGATAAGATAATGTTGATTCGAGTCATTTGTTAAATGGCTTGGGAAGATGAAGGCGCACGTGTAGGCTATTATCATTGTGAGATTCGTCAAGGCTCTGGAATCAGTTGAACCAAACTGGCCAGGAAATCAGTCATTTTACTGCATCTCTTAGCAGCATTTTTTTTATTTGTATCTCTCAATTATATTCTTCCTCCACACCTTGCTCTTGATAATGAGTAAAATTGTGATTGCAGAAAGATTTTGTAGCGGAGAATTTCTGGGACGAACCAACCGGCAGCGGACAACGGCTTTGTCTGTGTAAACGGAACCATATTTATAATTGGTTGTTGGGGGGGGGGGGGAGAGGGGTAATGGGTTTGTAGAAAAGATATCACTTATTTCTTGGGCTCTGTTTGGTTGACTTTTTAAAAATAATTTCAGTATTGTTCTATGCAGGAAATGCACTGTGTTTCTATGTTGATTCAATAGTTAGCCTATATTTAAAGCACATTTGACAGGACACAATATCTTTGAGTCAATTTTGGTAACAGTGGCTCAAAAGATTACTGCATACAATACTATCCCATATAACGGGAAATTCGTTACTAATTTATAAGCTCAGCGTCTCGTTACAGATTCACCCGAGAATGTTCACAGAAATGCAAGACTATACAAAATATTCTTCTTATGTCGGCGACTTTTCGCCCTCAAGGCATAGAGACAAGTAGCTGGCCTATGAAAGAGAAAGTTGGAGAACTCTCACAAAGGATTCTGGACAAATATTTGAAACTCAAAGAAAATCCATTATTGAAGACAGGCGCAGAAAACATAAATAGACCGCCAGCGGACAACGGCGTTGTCTGCATGAGATGCGGGAAAATATGCAGGTCGTCGCAACTAAGTCTGCACGCATCCTTAATCTTCAGAATCGAAGACTGTCATTATTATTATTGTTTAAAACGTGAAGGTATATAAGAGGATTGTAAATCACCAGCAACATGGTATATGGATATAGATCTATGTGATTCCATTATTACTGTGTTTAGTAATTAAAGTAAAGTTAAAGAATGACAATCACATTTACGACACTCAGTCATTCAAAGTGGCCCCCTTGGCGACCCCATCGGCCTATTTGGAAACCGGTTGCCCACAAAGCCAGTCCGCAACGACTGATTGGTTGTTTGGTGTACTTGGGTGTTTACTAATGTGATAGCTGCAAGTTCAAGTGCTCCCCTTTCTGCACTGTGGCAGCCCAAGAGATCGTCAGTTGCAAACGACTTTTCTTTCTTTCACCATTAGGCCAGCTCTTCCATTTGTGGAGGATTTTTATGACGATTTGTCTGTGTAAACTCTGAACCATTGGTTGTTGAGGGGGGGGGGGGGGGTAATGGGTTTTTAGAAAAGATATCACTTATTCCTTGAGCTCTGTTTGGTTGCTGATTTTTTTTAAAAATTTTCAATACTGTTCTATGCAGGAAATGCACTGTGTTACTTTGTTGATTCAATAGTTATATTTTCTAATTGGTATTTATTTAAATGAATTCTTTTTAGCCGTTTTAACCCAGTGGATTTTGAATTAAGAGTTGATGCCTCTATCTCTAATGTTTTTTTTAATTGCTCTTGTCATTATCATTAGGTCAATACAAACTATTTCCTGTAATCCTGGTCGCCCCAACCTCTGTTACGTGGATGTAATCAAACGAGACCTCAAAACAGTGCACATTGATATTGACCATTGGGACATAGCCCTAAACCTCACTACGTGAAGAGAGATGGTGACCAAGAAAGCTATGGACAGCAAGAAAAGCGTGCCATTCGAAAAATGGCTGGCTCCTAAACCACCAAAGCGAAAGTCACCTTAACCTGTGATAGGCTTATTTGTTGGACGGGAGTGTCTCTCCAAAATAGGGCTCCACAGTCACATGAAAAAGGATTCTAGGAGATGAACCATAGTCGCTAGGACTGAAGAAGGCTATATATGTAATACAAGGAATTTATGTCAGCGATCAAGTAAAAAATAAAATAATTAAACAAACAGAAGGTAACAATCCTATTTCATTGAGCTATTCAACAAATGCATAATGAACACATGTAACTTGCAGTATGTTGCAGTTTATTAATATTTGCCAGTGTCTATATTCCCTATTATCTATCATCTATCTAGCCCACTGTTCAATTGTTGAGATAAATAGTCTTCTAGTTCATTCAGTCTGTCAGATTTCAACGACAGCCTCAGGTGTTGAAAAAACTCAAAGTATTGGTGAAAATTATGTCTGAGGATGAAACATGAAATCAATGTAAGAAAAAAAGTAATAAACATGATTAGATTATGAGCTCACTAACTATAACATAAGCTTTTGAAACAAAAATAATTAAATTTCTGTAAACAGTGCACATTGATATTGACCATTGGGCATTTCAGTGTTTTTTTTTTTATGTTGCATTTTTAGTGCAAACAAGTGAAAACTCCTTTTATACTTAAATTAAAGAATTGATAGAAGCTTGACAGAATCACTAAACTTTACATAAGTCTAGTTCCCTACAGAGATTTTTAATGAAAATGTATAACATGAAACAAAAAAAAAAGGATTTTGACAAGCAAACAGGATGTCTCTTCAATTCTGTTAACTATTAACATATCATTGAGATATCCTTTTGAGTAAAAAAGGATGGTTAGAAATGGTTGTGTTTGGAAATAGTGAAGAATGGGACTGCCTCATTTTGACATACTAGTGAGGAGGCTTAGAGGTCCAAGGTTCAAATCCTGGTGAAGACTGGGATTTTTAGGGCGCCTCTGAGTCCAGCCAGCTCTACTAGGCATTTCTTGGGGGAAAGTAAAGGCAGTTGGTCATTATGCTGCCCACATGACATCTTCTTTAACCATGGGTCATATAAACAGATGACCTTAACATCATCTGCCCTATCGAAAGGTCTGAAAAGGACATTTGACTTAACGTTGAGTGGGAGAGAAAAGGAGAGAACTTTTGCATCCATTCTGAGACATGTCAAGAGTTAAATGCAGATGAAACATTTTAATTGATAATGCCAGAATAGATATTTTAATATAACAAATTTCATGTTTTTTTTTTTTACATGATAAGTTTTCTTTGTTTTTTTATTATTAAAATGATGAAAAAAAAAAAAAAAAACTACCAGTAATTAGAATAAAGTGGTCAGCATGGTATAATAAAACCTTTCAAACCCTCTTTTGATCTTTATTTTAATAAAACAAGGACAACTAGCACAAAATATTATTTGTTTGGGTAAAAATTAAAACCTGTTCACAATACTTACATGGTGAGCAAAACAAATGCCAAAAGTTCTTTGGTTTTTAACAAGTGGTGTATATACGCTCTAGTGAAATTAGTACATGCATAGCAACTACACCCTGGTAAAATGCTGCCAAAATCTTCTGAGTATCTGTAAACAGTTTCAAATCATGATTATCAAAGTAAGAAACTAACATATAATAATTTCAATTTAGACACACAAAATAATGTATTAAATTGACGAAACATAATTTGATTTTTACAAAAATCTGGCTTTTAGTTTACTCAAGAATAGAGAACAATGTTGGTGTGAAAATAGCTTGACAGTATGGAATTAGTCTAGTGCACAGACTGTAGACACATCTTCACTAAGTACTAGCCCTAAAGATCCATCATGTTTTGCCAAGGAATCTGTGATTTACACACATAAGGATTCTCGCTTCCGTAGCCTCAATATGGCAACCTTGGTGGAAACATTTGATAATAGAATTGAATAGGCAAACAATGTGAGGTAAAACTGGCCTCCAACAATTTAATCTGTGAGCCTGGGAACCAACATATGCAATCCAATGCTATCCAAGTCCCTGAATGGAAATTAAACAAAAACTCTAAACCCAGTCCAAAATGCCACAGAGCAGTTACGCAAAGCAGGCTGTCAGGGAAAACTGCAAGTCCACTGGCATTTCTTTCCACAGAAATGCATTCACATAATAATAATAATATAAAGAAGAAATTCCCAAAGGTTTGAGGGGTATTGCGCGCATGAAGTTTTCTTTTTTTTTAATATCTGTTTTTTAGTGTATAGGAAGTAGTTTTTATTGTAGGTGCGTTTTGTTATCTAGAATATTGTGTATGTGTGTGTTTACGTCATCCTTAGTTCCCGCAAGAGAGAGAGAGAGCTTCTGTTGTTGGCTGGTTAGCTAGTTTTCTGTTTACCCATTGTAATGGTATGTAAGTACAAAGTTTTATTAAGGAGGATGATCTTTTGGTACGGGTGTCGCTATTGAAAAGTTCTTTGTTGTTGCGGCATCGCTAGATCTAGGTTTTCTTTTCGTTTCAGGGTGTTAGGCTTGGGCTATGGGAGAGATTGTCCCCTTTCCGCCTTGCAGCCATATCGTAACTATCATTGTTGAGGTGTAGGAAGTTGTTGGTCTGTAGGGTGTTGCAAGCCCTGATTGACTGTGGCACTGCATTTTAAGGTGTGCTATATCTATTGTAAATAATTTGACTACGTGTACTTGCTTTTGTAAATAGCATTAAGACTTCATCATTTTTATCATAATACTTTATTTGTTCATTAAATTGCTAAACTTCCACTTGGGCTGTTCTTCTTCTTCTAGCCAGCTTTATTGCTGCTGAGCTGTGAGCTCTTTTGCAGACTGTGCCAAGGAAAAAAAGTGTGCTGTTTTCTTCAGTTGTTCAGCACTGCCGTGTTGGTTATGTTGGGCTGTAGTGGAAGTAGGGTCTGCCTAAGGTGGATTAGGGAGGGGCATTCAAAGAGGATATGGTTAATAGTGTTCGTGTTGAACAATTGCCATTGATTTACTAACTGTTTAGCTGAATAACATTTATTCGGTGCTCATAGTTCTGTATGTTATTACCTTTTGGATCTTGCTTTAAACTGTTCAGGGTGGGGATACGGGACAATGATATCATACCCTATCTAAGCAAATATTTCATGTTATGGTATGGCTGGCTGGCCATGCAGTATGCACAATGGATTGTGATTTGGTTGTCTTGATGGTCCCGGGCTTATACCCTGCCTGCTGCCATCCCCCATAGTCCTGTGAGAGGTTTGGACCAGGATATAGGTTATCTTCAACTCTGAAGGAACATCCAAAACATGTAAAACAAACATTTTACACAAATCCAGAATGATCAATACCATCAAGGAATCTTCAAACAGGATCACAGGCAGAGTCTTTGGTCTGATCATAACTACAGAAAGAAATCCTCATTAACCATAGGATTTTACTGAGCCTACTGGCTGCTTCAATTAGGGTGATTTACACATACTAAACAGAGAATTGGAGACGCGGTGGCTGAGTGGTAAAGCGCTTGGCATCAGAGCCGGTGGTCCCGGGTTCAAATCCTGGTGAAGACTGGGATTTTTTATTTCAGGATCTTTAGGCGCCTCTGAGTCCACCCAGCTCTAAAGGGTACCTGACATTAGTTGGGGAAAAGGAAAGGTGGTTGGTTGTTGTGTTGGCTACATGACAACCTTGTAAACTGTAGGCCACAGAAACAGATGACCTTTATATCATCTGCCCTATAGACCACAAGGTCTGAAAGGGGAACTTTACTTTTTAAACAGAGAATGCTATATAGACTTGTAGATGTAAAAATCAATAAGCTAAAGAAAAAAGGTAAATGGATAATTGAATTCAAACCTTGAATTGTGTAGATCAATGTAAAGTCCATTTGTTTCCTCATTCTTGGCATTAGCAGTCTGCAACTCAAGCTTGGCTGGCTGTGACAGTGGAGGTAGACTGTAGTCAGACACTAGAGCTAAACCTTTCTCTGTCAATATGTGAGGGTAAGTGATAGGAGGTTAAAGAGAATATTACTGGTAGGCAGTAACTTTTAGTTTAAACAAAGAAGATATGTAAAAATACAGACACCCTCTAAATTTCACATTTATATTTTACCATAGCATAAAAGACATGTAGCAAGAAAGTTTTTTTTTCCCTTTTTAAAAAATCTAGCACTGTTTGTTGCACCATGAAATGATACTTTATGTTTTGCTAGGTAGAGGAATAGCTATTGATATTCCTTGAAGGATTAGCAACCAAGATATGGCCTAAAATTGTTTTATTATGTTTATAATGAACATGACAAGTTAATAGCAGATTTAAGGTACCAAGGTTATTAAGAGAAGAATGTAAAGAAAATATGTCGAAACATAGGTAGGTCCAAACTCCATTTATGTTTTTAACAAACTTCAGAATTGAAGATTATGGCATCCTAGTCCTAACCTAAAGACTGCAAGGGGATAATGGGCCAAAAGTTGGTGTGTGTGTGTGTATAATGGGCCAAAAGTATGTATGTGTGTGTGTGTGTAAAAGGGGGGGGGGGGTTATAATGTGGGCCACTTCAACTGAATGTAACAGATACTTGAATTTATGGCCAAAAGTAAATTAATTTGTCATTCTCATTTCATATTTTTCTTCACAAATGAAGATTATTAAGTCCTGGAGAGCAGAGTTCAAACATTGTGATGACAAGCCAGAGTGCGACCATGCAGGCATCAATTTCTGTAAAAATGTGTAGCATTACTGTAATCGTTCTAAAAAATGAATCACAATAAAAGGATATGCACTGGAGAAAACATCCACGCCCAGCTTGAAAGCCTTAATCACTTGAAGTGGTGACCAAACAGTTTCCATGATACGGGGCTTATCTGTTGGAAGGTGTTCCTGTTGTAAAAAGTGCAAGGTAAAGTTTGAGATGTAAATTTAAAGAGTGAAAAGTTAGCTTACAATTTTTTTTTCTTAAAAACAAAACAAAACTTTCTGGCATTGTAAATAAAAAACAACAACAAAAAAAAAAACATAATTTAAATCCCAATACTAAGCAGAAAAAGAGAATAAGTAAAAAATATGATACAGGCACAACACTTAAGACATTCATGGCCTGTCCTTTGCAGATTCCTTGAGGATTTAGTATAAATCAAGACAGTTGGGGATGGAGATAAGATAAGATACTACCCCGGTAGTAACCTTAAGGAATACAACCAAGATTTTGCTTAACACAAACATGGAAGTTCATGAAAGTTTTGACATATTTAGGACATAATTCTATCATTTTCTTTTTTTTTTGGGTGGGTGCAATTCATAAGAACAACATCTATCCTTGCAGCTTAAAGTGTTTCTGATATTTTTTGTAAGCATAATTATTAAGAAGGATGTATGCAAGCGCGACATGAAGCTCTTCAAAATCAACACTAGCAGCTGGGAAGAGGTGGCACTGGATAGATCCACATGGAGAGAGAGCATAAAGGAAGGGTCACGGATTGCAGATGTCATACACAACAGAAGCAGAAAGAAGGGTGAAAATGCAATGGCGCCTGGTGATTACATATGCCCAACCTGCGATCGCAGCTGTGTATCAAGGATTGGCCTCTTTAGTCACACAAGAAGTTGCAAAGGGAAAAGATCGTCTCTCGAGACGTAAAATGCCACAGAATTATTAAGAAGGCTAATAAAGTAAATTATTAAATATAGACATATTTTTATGTAAAGATTTACAATTCATCAATATGTGTTTTTAAAGGAAATAATCTTTTCAATGCCCAGTCAGTAAAATACACCATCTCTATGTTTAAACAAGGTCAGAGACCAGTGGTCACCATGAAGTTTACAGCCTTTATCAGGTGTTCAACATGGAGTCTTTATTTTTATTAAAAAAATTATATATATTAAAAATATATAGACTAGTCTGTTTATTTGTATTTAAAATATATAGACTCTACTATGCTAAAGCATTTAATGTTGACTTTTCATAGAATTGAAATGGCAGCTTATGCCATTGGAATTTCAACAAAAGACTACATTCTACTTTCCTTTTTGCTAAAAAAAATTTAAGCCAAATACATCCTTAAAGTGGTATGGTAGTGAACAGTATTCACACTAAGCCATTAGAGGAAAACTTTGAAGTGTCATTGTTCCTAGCACAGGGAATACAGCTGCAGGAATACCAGATAGCTTTGGCTTTTAGAGCCAACAATGATCTGGCAAAAAAAACAACACAGAAAAAGCGAGCGAGGAAAAAAATCTCAAGAGTGAAAAAGGAGAAGAGCGCATCCGAACTAGAAGTCCCATAATGAATCAGAATTGAGGAGTTAGCATGGCAAAAAATAACCCTAAAAAAGTAGTTGTGGTAGTTGTAGTCGTCTGCTAATATCAGTGTGAAAAATCAACAGTTTATCCAAAAATCATTTAATTGACCCAACCCACTGGTTTCATTTGTAAGCAGGCCATTAGATAATTGCCTAGTTCATTCAGTAATGATTTAGTCTGTAACTGATTTACCCTCATGGCAGAGAAACATAATTATTTACTTAAATTCCAAAATTAAGAGTTACTAACCAGTGTGAAAGATAAAATTTTGGTAAAATCTGGCAAGCTAAACAGGTCAACATCTCGATTACCTTTTTCGAATCCTTCGATTAGAAAACCTAATAACAGAAAGATATATTTTTTATTGTAAAAGACAAGATATACACATGATAATTAATGAAGAAAAAACACAAGATATACACATGATAATTAATGAAGAAAAAACACAAGATATACACATGATAATTAATTAAGAAAAAACAGAGTAACTTTTTGTATTTTCTGAAAACTAAAAATCTAGAGAGGAAACAACTGTATTTGCTTTCATAAGATGTCACATTTGCAACATTTTTAGCTAAGTAGAAGATGACCATGATTTCAAAATGAAATGTCAGGAACTAACTATAGCTGATTTGAATTAAGATTTTTTCTGATTTTGTTTTTTGAAATTTTTTTAAACAAGTGCCAATACAGTCTGGCATAGAAAATTGGTATTTTTAAAGCTTGTTTGTGTTCCAAAGGTATTAAATACTAAACATTTTTGGAAATAAACATATTGCTCTATTTCCAAAAGTTTTTTTTTTGTATTATGTGAATCTAAAAAAATAAATTTTGACTTTTTTTGGGAGGGTTTTAGTTTACAGTTACCCCGGTTTGCATTGGAGTTAGAGGTAACTTTTTAAAAAATAGTAAATAAGTTAAGAAACTATTTCACAAATGGTAAGCTGTAACTTAATGCAAAGAATTTTTTTTTGTTAAGTATGAAGTTCTCATCTGCAACCTTGTGGTCCATATAACAGGTAAACTAAAATTCACCTGCTGTTGTAACCAATAGTGTATGTCACTGACAGTAAGTATATCATGTAAACATTAGGTCTTCCTTTATTCTTTGGGAGTTTAAGAGCGCAGTCAAGTAAAATACGTCCCACAAAATCATAAATAATTCCAAACAACACAATGATTTGATTTATAGACCCTTGCTTCTGAAACACAGGACACATAACTTGAACGATTTCTTTTTAGTATTTACCATCTACTGGCCTTGCAACAGTCTCTGCAGCAGATCTTTTCCTCTGAGTTTCACTAAAACCTCCTTCTATGACACCAATCAGGCTTGATTTACTCAAAACCTGCAAAACAAATTGTATGACATTTCATCCACAATCGTTTCAATCAAATATTGATTTCATAGATACATACAATCATTCAATGATATACCATCAATATCTGAACATCAAGCATACTAAGTCTAGTCATCAGTCTGACAGATCTACACAGCATTCATCAATAGCAGTGGATTCAATATATCAGCATTAAGGAAGATAAAAAAATGATCACTGGTTTCAAGAATACATATATTCAATTACATTATAGCTTTTATTTATATAGCGCTACTTTCATGCTTATAGCATGCTCTGAGCGCTATGGTCCAATCTCTTTTTTGGAACAGTTGGAAGGGGGGGGGGGAGCGGTAAAAAGGGAGAAGTTTTTCCAAGCTGCCTTTTAGGAGCTCAATAAATACAACTCTGCCTCTCGACCACACTTCCCACCTACTTAATTAAATGGGTGTACTAATATTGTGATCATGGAAGAAAATAAGACTAGATTACTAATGAACTAAAAAACATTAAACATAGCAATATATGGGTTGTTCCAGTTAAAATTGGTTTGCAAAAATTTGGTCTCCAAATTTAACATTTAGTTATCCTGTACTGCCACAGTGAACTAAAGCAAACAATAATGTTTGTACTCTAGAGCTGGAATGTTACAAGCCATGTTGTTTTTTTCCACAGCATTAAAGCTTTCAGCTCCAAACAAATGTGATTAGTTTAATTAATGCCAATTCTTTTTTAACAAATGTATTTGTGTTGTCCTATTGTACTCTTGGAGAGAGTGAAATGAAATTTATACAGGATCTCTACTGACTTTAAGGGCTAAAGGGGCCTGGATAGTCTTGTCAGTTATTAGCTTGTCAGGATTAGTCATTGTTTAGCAATGTTGCCAAGTCAGAGGTTGTTGGAATTCTCATCTTAGTTGATCAATGTTCTGCCATATTTTCTTTACCTTATTTTAAAAATTGTTTTCTAGTGCTGCTCTTGTTGTTTGCTGCAGGTGAGTACTTGAAGATGCTTGAGTATACTTTACGGGTGAATTACAGAGACTTTATATTAAGTACTTGATATCAACAGCACAAAAGCTTAACAATTAATGACTAACTTTAAGAGCAATATTGAATTCTATAATTTGAAGGTTTCTGGCTTTATACAGATGTTAACACTGTTAATGCTCTAAGCTGTCTTCTAGGTAATTTATTACCTAAATTACATCATCTTTTATGTCGCTTTTCCAGTTCATCCTTTATGGTATACTAAATTACTTCTAATACATTGCAATTTTATATGTAACATGTTTTTATTGAACTAAAAGCAGCACAAAATCAGCCATATTAGAAAGATGATTTTATATTTAAAAATTTTTGTTTGCTGCCTGCACTGTTGTAGAAATAGAAATGTCAAAACATGAATCTGTTGGTAACGTCTTTTAAGGACACTAAAGGTTGTTTATCATTATGCAATCCACTTAGCACAAATGTCTTCAGCCACTAACAATGCCTTACTGATGCCTGATTTTCAGCCTTACTGATGCCTAACTTCTAGTGGAGTAGCTCACCTCACTTTTATTTTTAGCCTCCACAATTTCATCCAGAAAGTCTAAGGTGCGGTCCACAGACTTGACCAGACGTTTGTTTCCACAGCTGACATCTGTGTCCCCATCACTCATGGCTTGAAACCAGTCGGGGCAAAATGACTCTTGTATTTTCATGAACAACGATGTGTCAAGCTGAATAAAAATTATTTTTTTTAAATAATTTTTTTTTTAACTAACAATAAATTTGTCAACAACTCTATTCAGAATTCAAGTTATGAAAGTCAAATTATTATCATATCATAATATATTATTGATACAAAATTTCATTTTTTAAAATCTTAAATAAAAAGTGTGGCAAACTGTATTTATAGTGCAAACTAAAAATGAGCAAATGAAAAAATATTTACTTTAATTTTCCCACCTTTGCCCCACACTGCAACACCAGAGTTATCATTCTTGCCAGGGGAGATAGCTGCACTCGCATCATGAAGAGTTGTAAATATTACTGGATTCTTGTGAAATTGAAAAAAAATTTTTAAGTTTATCTTATATTTTATTTTTATCAGGTATGTGTAAATGGCAATATTAAAATTAATTACTAAAATAAGAGTTTTTAAAAAATACAAAACTTACAGACATAGCAGTAAATTCTCGAAGACCTTTACCAAATTCTGCTACAGTTTCATGATGATCAGCCCTGAATGGGGCAAAATTAGAATGGGTCGAGATAGTAAACTATGTTATGAAACATTAGCGACAAAGATTATTGCACAAAACTTGCTTTAAAAAAACAAAACAAAAATCAATTACTTAACTAGGCATCCATTGGTGCAACTGACTTTGGAGGATAAGTTTAATGTATATAATGTATAACAGCTCACTAAGTTGTTCTTTGTTACTTATCCTGACACACATTTTTTTTAAACATTAAAATAAGTGTAATAAAAAGGCATAGTAAAAAATGCTCCTATAAAATGGGGAGGGGAGGCATCTGTGACAGATATCTAATTTATCCAGGCAACTTCTCTTTTATCTTTCTTGCTTTCTTCTGCAGAATTTAAGTCATCAAAACCCATCATTTCCGCTGAGCAAGTTACTGTACAGTATAATATTGTATAATCTGGAAAGTAGAGTTATGTCTATCAATCATACTTACAAAGCACCAAGACTCATCACAGCTACTTCCGGCACATGGGCTACTCTGCGAAGCATGTCTATACTTAAATGTGGAGCACTTCCTGTGATATGTAGCGATTCATTTAAGTAAAAGTAAAATCACAACAATGGAACAAAATGTTATATTTGTATGTACTTTAGAGGGTAAAAGTTCGTAGACAAAGAAAAAAAAATCTCTTTAATACTGTGAAGTAATGAAAGATTGGCACCTGTAAATTTCAATAAAATAATATAGCATGCATAGTATAATAATACAAAATAGTATGTGGTGTTTACATTATAGTATTGCAAACCATTGATCACAAACAAAATTGATAAATTTTAACTACCAGCCATTTTACTTTTGATTTTATATCTTCTATTAGGCATTTTACTTTTACCTTTACCTCCTAGACCAAAATGGTAATCTATAACTTGCACCTTCTTGCTAATAAGAAGAATTTACTATTCAATCATAATGTTCAAATTGTGTAATTGTTGGGAAAGAATGTCATATAAAAGCTGTAACTTAATTGTTGCTCACTGCACTTTTTGGAAATCTGCTTTGATAAAATCTTCTGCTTGTTCATTAACGAGTTGTTAAAGTCTGATTTGATACAATTTCCTATTTGTTTGGTATCAAGTTGTTTAAAGAATGTAGTGTTATCTCTGAGGTATAAGATTACATTTTTAAAATATTTGCATCAATGTTAAAAAAAATGTACTGACCTCCCTTGGTAAACAGAGTACACATTGGAGTTTCAAGAGTTACATTCCCTTGTCTGTTAGCTTGAGAAATAATACCCAAACGCCCACCAGTGGCTAAAGTTTTTTCTATTATAAACTTCATTTTTATACTACCCTTTACATCAGAACAGAAAAAAACAACAACAGTAGTTAAAAATGTGATTCAAATACAATTGTAAAATGTTTTTCTTGTTTCTAATATTCCTTCAGAGTTAAAGATAATCTACATCCTAGCCCAAACCTCCCGTAGGATGACGGAATGGCAGAAGGCAGGATATGAACCATCAAGACAACTGAACGTATGATTTGATTTACTCTTTCATCTCAAGTTACACAAGAGATAGATCAGATCAATGCTGTTTAAACAATGTAATCCAAATTGATGTGAATCAGTGATTGAAGAAAAAAACAACTGATAATATTAATAATAATAATTATAGCTTTTATATAGTGCTACTTTCATGCTTATAGCATGCTTTGGTCCTATCTCAATTGTGGACCAGTGGGGGGGGGGGGGGGAGGTATCTAGGAGAAGGTTTTTCCGTGCTGTCTTTAGGCGCTCAGTTAACACAACTCTGCCAGAGTCAGGTGTTGAACCTCGAACCCCCTTCTTAGGTAGCCAAGCCAAGCCAAGTTCAAGTGTACTTAGCCTCTCGACCATGCTTCCCTGATATAGGATTGAAAAGAATAACATTGTCAGTTTACACATGATTTACAGCTACCACAAATAGTCATGAGAGGATGGGATTTAAAAAGTAACATTTTTTGTTAGTGTTAAAGCAAAGAAAATAGTAGTGATAATTTTGTCTTATTTTCAATACACAAAATTTGTTAAGTTTTACAAAAAAACTTGTTGCCAGCATCCGTTTTCTGATTCATATTTCATATGTCTTGATGTCACAGCCAAATGCTCATGGCCTAATGAATTAGCAGTCAAGAATTAAATCTTAAGATGAGGTGTGATTGTGGTCATAGTCTACTCTATATCATGATATGTGTATCTTGAGTGGCTTGAGCATAAAGAAAAGGATTAAGTCAACTATTAAAGTAAAGTATTATTTTAAGCAGTAGATCTAGATCATAAGAAAAACATAAAAATACTTTTTTAAAAAATCTGATATGAGTGTAATTGTTTAAATTACTTTGGATCAGTCATGTAATTAAATTTGTAATAGATCTAGACCAACAACAATAAATCTATGTGACTATAAATATTTTTACCAATTTGTTTTTGTTTAGTGCTATCCTATCACTTACCTGGACCAGTTGGGAAAATGGGGGTAGGGGAAGAAAGAAACAGAGATCTGGGTGGATTTTACTGTGAATGGTTTTATGGTTTTTGGAAGCATTTACAAAAAAGGAACAAAATTGGGAAAGGCGTGAATTTGAACTCAGGCCAACGAGCTAAGTCAGTGCTAACCACTTTGCAAGTGAGCTACTTATGTCTAGAGAAGATTGTATAGATATATAGAATTATAGATCTAGGTTGTTTCAGGTTAGAGCAGTGACCTGTAAAGGGACTAATTCAATCAGCTTACACCACCACTTTAATCAAGCACTCTTTCTTTCTCTTGTTCGAGATAAAAAAAAATCAATTACCAATAGCTAATTAACTAATTGGTTAAAAAATGTTTTATTGAGTCTTGTGTTGCCAGATAAATAAATATTTGTGCACAATTTCAGCTTGATCCGAGATTGGGTGTCATAGAAATAACCAGTGGGGTAGCTAGGAATTAGCCATCATTTGGGGGCCCGGGGGAGGGGGCTTGACCTCTTTGAAGCCCCCTGCATTTTGCAATAATATTTAATGTATAAAAACATGTAACCTAATCATTTGTCACATTGTGGGCCCTGGGGGATTTTCAAATTCTCCCCCTCCCTCTAGATACGCCTCTGGAAATAACTTGGAACTTGTACAAACTTTTTACCAGGCAGACTATCACAGAGTGAGTTGGTATAATATTAATATAGATTATAAGTCTAGATCCATCTAATAAACAATAAAAGTCTAAGTCACTGGTCTCAAACTCAAATGACTCAGACTCAATGACAATGGAATGGACTCAATCATCAAAAAATCAATGTAGAATAAAAAATAATGTAGATCAAAAGTCTAAGATTTACGGGGCTTAGTACGCTCTAAATCTATTAGATCTAGACTTCTATGACTATCTAGATCTATATAGAAAATAGATGTACATCTATATAGAATATAGATCTAGATCTACTTTACTGAGTAGTAGAGACCAGCTAGATCTAGTAGAGTAAGTCTAAATCTAGATCTAATAGTAGTAATAGCCCAGCCATAGACCCCAGCTTACTGAGTTCACTGCGACACAGATTGGGACAGCTGGATTGATTTCAACTTGTTTTATTTCCGCGAAAAGCGGAAGTAACTTGTATCCCGTAAATAAACAATTGAATGTCAAAAAGATCTGCAAAATTCTAGACAAGCAACGGCAAAGGTTTGATGGTCCGTTCAATAAAAAAAATCAGTAAGTTATTAATTCACAAGAAAGCATTGATCGAAGGAAAATAATACATTTAATAGCATTAATAAAGTAATCCTTTTTGTAGCGCTATCAAACATCTGTTTTGAAGTGTTAAAGTTAAAGTTAAAATTAATTAATTTGATTAAATTGAGACTCAGACTGGTCGTCACTACACTGACTCTCACTGAGTTACACTGGTCATTGGTCTGGAGTCGAGAACTCGTCAGCTCAACTGATTGACTGAGTCGAGTGAGAACTGGTGAGTTAAGTTTTTAAGACTAAGTGACTAAGAGTTAGTAAGAGGGATGACTCGATACTCGATCTCTAAAAGTCTATTACTATTAGATCTAAATTTAATTATTGTGTTTTATAGTTTGTCCTGTTTGTTACTCAAAGTTACTGCATATGACCCTAATTGCCTAAACCATACGCTAGAACAAATTTGTACAACTAGATCTACAAGTGCTCCTTCTTCCCTAGTGACCCTAGATCTAGTCAGTAGTGAGGCCTAGTAAAGTGCCTTTTAGTTTTAGACCTAGATCTAGATTCTAGTAGAGAGTGGTATGGGCTGCCTGAATCAGCCAGGAAAACCAATGACTTAGCAGAGTTTAATTCATTGAATTGATTAACATTTAACATGCATGACTAGATTGACATATGAAATGTCGAAATGTGTAAGTAAGACATAATCTTATTATAAAATCTTATTTTTTGAAGTGATGTCTGTAATATATTTATATACGATAAGAAGAGAGAAGTCAGATAGCCAGGACTATTAGTATTATTAAATAGATTTAGATCTATATCTAGATCTAGATTCTAATATTACTAATATACTAGAGCTAAATATATATATTATGTATTTATAGATATAGATTAGAATCTAGATTAGTAGACTCTCTAGATACTGTGAGATCTAGATCTAGATTGCTAGATTGTCTTCTCTTGAGATTAGTCCAGATTTAGTAGGGTTTAGATCTAGTTCTAGATCTAGATGATCTATATATCTATATAGATCTAGATCTACTATCAAAACAGTATCCGATATAGTTCTAGAATAATCTAGATTATAATCCCTACGCCCAGATCTATTACTAGACCTTGATTTAGATCTAGATTTTAAATGTTGAATAAAAAAAGAGACACAATAGATCTTATACTTTTAAACCTAGACTTCTTGATAAGATTGACAAGTTAGAAGTGCTGAGTTTTACTATTCTGTTTCTAGATTTAGTAACACAGGCCCTTTGGTATACTTTATACTCACATAGAATCTAGGTCTAGAATTCTAGATTCAATGTCTACTTTTGTTTTATTAAATCTATGCTGTCTAATCATAGTTGCCAGTTGGTTATCACACCACATTATATTGTGATTATCATTGTTGCATTCATTACAATGAACACTAGTCTAGATCTAGACTTCTTCTTCTTCTAGCCAGCTTTATTGCTGCTGAGCTGTGAGCTCTTTTGCAGACTGTGCCAAGGAAAAAAAGTGTGCTGTTTTCTTCAGTTGTTCAGCACTGCCGTACAGGGTGTTGGTTATGTTGGGCTGTAGTGGAAGTAGGGTCTGCCTACGGTGGATTAGGGAGGGGCATTCAAAGAGAATATGGATTATGGTTTCAAAGGGGTGGGCGCAGTGTCTGCAAAGGGGGAGTTGTGTGGAGTTTATTTTGTTCAGGTGGTAATTTAATAGTGGTGTGTGTCCTGTTCTTAGTTGGAAAATTGTAGATTGTTCTTTGCGGGGGAAGAAGTTAATACTGTCCAGTTTGTTAGGCATAGTCATTTCTTTGTACATGGCTCTGCCTGTGTTTCCTGATGCCCATTGGTTGAGCCCCTCCTCTTTGTGATTGTTGACTAACATTGACCTTAGGGTGAGGTAGTTAACAGGTCTATCTGGTTGTTCCATAGATGAACCTGCCTTTGATAGCTTATCTGCATTTTCATTTACCATGATGCCAATGTGTTCAGGGATCCACTGTAGTGTGATATTGATATTTAATTTTGATATCATCTGATGGATTATCACAATTAGTGTTGTCAACTCTCTTGGGCTGTTTGAGGTGCTGCTGTTAAGTGCTTTCAGAGTAGATTGGGAGTCTGTAAAGACAACAATATCTGATGGTGGTTGCACTCCTTCATATTTTATAATTTGTTTTCCACTGTCTGTAGTGCTATGGTAATTGCCTCAATTTTGGCTTGGAAATTTGAGCAGTAATCGCCACAGGGTGCTCTTATCTCAAAGTGTTTATTTTTAGGGAAGACCAGGAAGTCACCAAGACCAGCATTGATGGTGGCTTTGAAGGCTGATCCATCTGTATATATATGGATAGCTGTTTTTTGATAGCTTTCAATTGTTTCAAGCATGCCTACTTTGAGCGGATTTGATTCTTTTGTTAAGGTGTTATTAAGTAAATGTGTTTTGATAGTTGGTTGTTTGTAGTTTAGTCCTGGTGTAATGTTTGAAAATCTGGTAATTTTTTCTCTGTTATTGGGTAGGTGGTGTTTTAGGGCTAGTTCATCAGTAAGTTGGATCAGAGTCCTTTGCTTTTTTTTGGTTATTTTTCCTATTTCTATGTGTTAGTAATTTATTAGGATGATCGTCCTCCAACCTTCTGTATCTCTCAATAGCTTCTAATGCTGCTCTGTTGCGCCTTAACTTAAGAGGTTCAATATTGGAGTCTATTTCACAGGCTGCTGTGGGAGTAGTTCTCATACCTCCACTAATTAGCCGCAAGGCTTGGTTTTGGATTGTGTCTAATGATGATTGATAGGCATCACAAAGATTAAACATAATAAAACACCTAGCAGGAACATCCTGGGGAGCTGAAAAGAAAAACTTAAGACAGTTATACACTGGATACGTCAGATCTGTAATGGATAACTGTCTCTCCATACAAGTAGCTGCCAACAAAACCTAGATCTAGACAGAACAAGAAGAGAAATGAAATCTAGAATAACTAGAAATAGCTTATAGAATAGCAGATTTTATTGAACTTCTATAAAAGTATCACTGCTTAAAAAAATTTTTTCGCTCTAGTATATTTTCTAAAGCTTAAATTTAAAGTGTGTTCTAAAATTATAATTAATGTATTTCTGTCTTTATCAAGTGTAAGATTAAAAGATTAAAAAACTAAACCAAAAGTTTAATTTTATTTTTTGAAAATGACAATGATTTTTACATATATTTTCATGTTGCCATTACAGGCCCAAAAAGATGTAAAAAAAAAACATGGGATACATGAATATTAATTTTGGAGGATTATCTGTATATATGATTGCTGAATGTGAGAGAAACAATTTCACACAAGAGATTACAGCCCTCCTCCCATTAAAAGTAAAACTAAATTTCAAATTGAGTGACAAAACAATTTTTATCTGTTGCATCTTCTATTAATTTGCTGTTGTATCTTTGTACATAATAAACATGTTTTTTTTTTTTTTTCTTTTAGACTGACATTAAAATGGAATGCTTTCATATTATTCCATGGCAGCCTGGAACGTAGAGTTTATTGAAGTTCCAAGTCAAACTTTTGTAACAGGATAAATTGTGGACAACATTTGAAAGGTGATACATTTTTTTAGTTGTTTATGAATCTAAAAATGGGAAGAACACAATGTCCTAAACTGGGCTGTAGAAAAATTTATATCCACATTTTTTATTTTTTTTTTACTGATTTGGGAACTCATTAGCATAAAATAATTCTGTATGAGCCCAAACATTTGTATTCAACCCAAAAGAAGTCGACTTTACAAAAAGTATTAAGCTGTTTTTTTCCCAACATCTCTGCAAAGTAATTAGAAGATCTGTATGCTATATGCAACATGCTTCATAGCTAAGCAGCTTAATAAATTTGCTAGAAAACATTAGAAATAATCCTTAACATCTTGCGCTGTCTCATTTGACATCCAATGTGACACTTAAGATTATCAATCCAATGGGCTTCCTGCTGCCTATTTATTGGACACATTTTTTAATGATATTCTTAACAAAAGCTTTCCTTTCTATTTGCGTCAATATTCTCAAATCTAATTAGGCATCTTCACAGTGGTATTCGTTCTGGGTCATTATAGCATTGTCTGTACCATTTGATATTCATTTCAGCTAAGAATAGGAAATAATTTAAGCCTTTTTTTTTTAATTTACAATATTTTACATTCAAATGATGAAGGGCAATGCATTGACTACAATTTGAATAACATCTAATACTTGCACATGATGGAATTTATAGTGATATGAATACCAAGATTTTTAGTGGCATTCTAAAAGACTCACATTGTGTTTAAGCTGATCAATAGACTGCTGATGCTTTTAAAATCTTAAGAAAAAAAAACAGCAGTAAGCTCAGATTGTCTTTTGAATTTCTTGGTTTTATTTTCTGTATAAAAAAGTAAAGTTCCACTTTCAGACCTTGTGACCTATAGGGCAGATGATGTAAAGGTCATCCGTTTCTGTGGCCTATGGTTAACTAGGGTGTCATGTGGCCAGCATGATGACCAAATGCCTTTACTTTTCCCCAACTTATGTCAGGTACCCATAGAGCTAGGTGGACTCAGTGCCCAAAGATCCCAAAATTAAAAATCCCAGTCTTCACCAGGATTCAAACCTGGGACCCCCCCCAGGTTCAGAAGCCAAGTGCTTTACTGCTCAGCCACCGCGCCTCCATTTTCTGTATGGTAACAGACAAAGTTAAGTTAGTAGACCTTACAAAGTTTCTGGAATAATTCAACCAATGTCACTTTTATCAATAATCTTCCTTCAAATTAAAATGGTGTTGTATTTTATTAGTTATATATTATGTTTGTATTGTTGTTGTTTTGTTTATTAGATGTCATGTTTGTATAATTTTGTCATGTTATATAACTGTGGCTCACAATGAAACATCTAATTCTGTCTTCAAATAACAGATTTATTTTATTTGTCTAAATATTTCTTATCAAATGAGTTGTGTCACTATAATAAATCTTTTAAAATTTCCTTTCAGCCTTCAATTGATAGAAAATGGAAACTAGCTGTAAAAGTCTCATTCAGGAGAATCAAGAAGCACGGGACATGATTAATGACCTTGACATAACTTTCACATGTCCTGTATCTAGCCTGCACATACTGGAAATGCCTGACTCAATATTCCTGCATATTTTCACTTACCTGCCCTTCTCATCTATTGGAGCAGTCTCCCAAGTCTGTTCTCGGTGGAATCGAATATGCTATGATGAACTTATGTGGCGTAGTGTGTTCCTCCGCCATTTTAAACTTCCGTCAAATACTGTGATGCCACAAAGGTGAAATTAAAGTTCCTTTGATAATTTTTAGGTTTATCTTACAGCTAAAAAAAAACAACAAAAAAAAAAACCCACAACACTAGGGTTAACCATGAAAAAACAAAATTCATTAAAATCTTTGATTATGACAATAGAAAATAAAAACTTTGTAGATTCAATTATTTGCTTCCATACTAAAAAATGAGAGGCATTAAATACATCTTGTATTTGTCTTCTTTGCTGTCTATGCCTGCTAGTGGATTTAAAAGTCTTTATCTGCCAATGGTTCACACCTAACTTTTCCAAATAAAAATCTTAAATTATCACTTTAAGACTTCAATGAGCAGTGATTTTTTTTTCTCATTAACCATGGCCTTTTATTATCACATTTAAACTAATATATTTGTTCAGTTTGTAACTGCCATCCAGAATAGTAAATCGCTCAAAGAAACATTTTTAAACCCAGAAAAGTTGAGTAAAAAATAAAATAAACTATTGTTACTCTTGTACCAAATGAACAGTGCAAAGTCTTGGAGGCTAGAGTTCAAACGTCTCTACTATCACACTCCTGCCGTGCTGAGTGAAGAGAGAAAAGAACACAAGGATGAAGTGCTGCATGTCAGTTTCTCTCACGATGGCACAAAGTTTGCTACTTGCTCCAAGGATGGATTCTTTAAGGTTTGATACTTCTTTTTTTTTTTATTGTTTATTCTTATCCAAACATGCTTTGTATATTAAGCATACATGTACAGTTTTTAAAGTTGGCGGAATGCTTGAAGAAGAATTTGGCCCAGTAATGTAAAGCAACAGAAGCTGGTATTCTTTAACCCCTATTGACAGGATGTATTGGTCAAGATTATCTATGAGATTATGATAGATTCTCAAGATGAAAACCAGGTTGGGTTGTGTGATGGAGAGGATTTGTCTCATTCTTGTTATACTAATTCATATTGCTTCATATTTTAAAGACAATAATTTATAATTATTTTTTTTTTGTATTTTTATGAGTGGAAACATTTTAGAAATTCTTACTGTAATTAACTTTGCATCTTGAATGGAAAATATTTTTTTTTTCTTGTTGATTCTTTGGCTGAATCCTCTGTGTCCCTTAGTCTGTTTGACCATTTAGGCAATAGCTATGATCTCCATTCCCATCTGTCTTTTGCCAACCCTTCCATTCCTTGATTTTGTTTTCCTAATGTTTCTTTTGTCTGCATCGCCTTTGAATCCAGAAGCTTGCTAAAGCCTAAAGCTAGCCATTTTTTACAAAGCTAATATCAACTCACTCTGTCTGTCTTTCTGTCTCCCATTTCCCATTCTCGGATAAAGTAAAAACTTTGTGCAATTTTTCATTGAGCCTGACAAGACATGAATCAATAAAAAAAATTAAAATCAATTAGTTAATTAAATGTTGGTGATTAATTATTTTGTTTGATATCGAAATAAGGGAATAACTGCTACTTATTGAGATATGTGGATGTATATATGGATTTAATCCAAGTTTTTTCTCCCACTTCCCATTTGTCGGATCAAGTTGAAATTTTATATAATTATTCATAGTTGACGACAATACTCAAATCAATCCAAATATTAACCAGTTAGTTAATCATTTAGTACTAATTAATTAATTTTGTTTTATGTAGCAGAAAGGGAGCTAAACCTGGTAATTTTCAGATAAATGGCAGTAATTAGTGGCTTTTTCCCTTAGATAAGCTTTGTTTTTTAAAAATACTATTTTTTCTAAGGCTTTTTTTTTAATGTAATTTATAAAGTATTGCTCAAGTAAAACATGTTAGAAAGAATATGTATTTTCTTTTTTATCCATTGCTTAGGTCTGGCAGTGTACAGACCCTGTTCAGTTACTGTTCAAGATGGACATGAAGAGTACTTTCAGCTGGAAGTTCACGCAGTTTTCTCAGTTCAATGAGACTGACACATGTTTGCTGGTATCTGGGGTGTACTTTGGTCGACTCAGCACGTCTGGGGAAATAGCAGTCTTCAATTTGCAAGGTAAGATAAGTCATATCATTTTTTTTTTACATCTCAATATTGTAGCTTGCTTATTTTGTTTCCTTTTTTTTTTTTTTTTTTTTTGAAAAAAAAATGTTTCATTATGTAACACTTTTTAAAACATCTCTCTCTTTCTCTCTCTCTCTCTCTTTCTCTCTCTCTTTCTTCCCATATTTTCTGGCCTGCTGTGATGAATATAGTAACATTGATATGAACTTAGCTTTTTAAATTATTTTTCATAATTAGTGTTATTGAATTTTAAAGTTATTGAGCTACAAATTTAAAAAGCTTCTTTTTAAGAAATTTCATTAAAAGTTTCTTGTTAAATTTCTCTGTAAGAGATTATTAAAAAAAAACAACTAACTATTTTTTTCAACTAAGAAAACTTTTAGTTGGTTGTTATTTTCTTTATGGTTGAGAGAGTTTTTTCCTTTCAGTCAGTTATAATTGTTTGCTTATATTACAGTATAATTGTTTGTTTTTTTAACATTGCTTGTATGATTTAACAGAGTTTTCTAATGATGTTAATAATTGTTTATTACTATTCTGAACATGTTCAAATAATTGTGTTCTGATACTCCTTACCAGATGGTTATAAAATGCAGTGCAGAGTGACTAACAAACCGTATGATGTCTTTGGTGCCTGGTATGACAATGATCATCTCTTGTCTGGAACACTTTACTGGACTGGAGATTTCAATTCTGTCTCAGCTGTTTGGCTCAGCAAAGTATGTGAAAGAGAAAATATCTATAGTGTCAATTATCAATAGTATTTATTTGAAAAAAAATACATGCATAGTCCCTTAACAGAACATGATTATGTGATGTATATGTTTTAATTTTGATTAAGCATTAGAGAAAATCAAAGTGCAAGGTCACCTACGATGCAGCCACCCCCCCCCCATTGTACAGCTAAATGACTTCTGCTACATGGAATGTTTCTAACCACTAACAATGGGAGTAACACAAATCCTTAATCCTGCACAGATTTAAGCAGCTTTCCCAGGACCTGCTGAAATGTTGGAGACTAGTTACTGCCTGAAAATATTAATATCTTAGCTACTGTGATAAGCAACTCTCATCAGATGTGTGTCTTCAACATAAAGTATATTTATTAAATGTTTGTCAAAGAACAATATATTTAACACCTGTTTGTCCACAGGCGTCTCAGGAAGTGGAATCAGAGATTGAGTCAGTGAGCATGGTACTCTACAGGTTTGAAAATGTCAACTCCAGTTCCATACGTCTTCTGCATGTGGCTGAGGTTTGCCCTTGGATTAATTTTCACTTCTTTTCTATCGTCTTCTCCTCTTTCTTCCTCTTCCTCCTCCATTTCCTTTACACCATTTTTTACTCTTTCATCTTCCATTCACATCACTTCTACTGATTTTAATGGGTGATCAGAAGTTTCTAAATGTGAATAATAGCAATGAATTTTTTAAATATTTTTTTTTATTAATTTTATTTATCCACTTTTAGTTATATTCACATCTCCCAGTGAAGCTTCCACCTATCTGTGCAAATAGTTGACCTGTTTAGCACCTTTCCTAAGCTAGATGTTGGGCTTGTAGGACAGAGATTGTCATCTACAATTATATAAACAGCTATTTTATAGTTTGAATATTAATTAGGGTCTTTTTCTATAAGTGAAGCTTTGAGTTTAGGAAAGATACTAAATAGGACCACCAACTGGACAGATGTGAGAGATGAAAGCTTCACTGGAAGAAGCACATAGATCTAAAAGGATATTATATATATATTTTTTATTTTTTTAATGAACTGAAATCAGTATATTTTACATTCTGCAGGTAACTGAAATGTTTTTATTACTTATGTTTTTGCCTTTACTGTGATAAAGTTTAGTGCAGTATATTACAATGACAAAATATATTAATTAGAATGCATCATTAGTTTATATTATTGTATTTCTATGTATAACTTATTATAAATGTGTAATTTTTGAAAATTTTCCACTAATTAAACGTGTAGGTAAGTTGATAATTTAAAATTTATTGCTGTACAGATAGATCAAGCGGAACAATCATCAGACTGCAACATGGAGAAAGATTTAAGTTTGAGCGCAAGTAGCAGCAGCCTTGGCCCAGATCAACACCAGGAGCTGGCCTCTGGTGGACCCCAAGCTGAAGTTAAAAAACACCAGAAAGAGGCTCAGAGAAACTGCTTGCTGGACAAGCTTCTAAGCAAGGTCATTGCAGAAGACGAGTTTGACATTGAAAATGAAGATGACACCGATGTAGATGACGAGGATCTTAATGAGATCAGGATCAGCGACCAAGACTTTGAGACTTGTGAGAGCTCTGACTCAGAAATTTGTGAAACAGCAGCAAATGTGGAAATGCCTGACAGTAATGCTGTTTCAATAAGTGGAACATTACAACTTGGTGAATTTGCTCATTTCAAAGGTAACCTTTCTCAAACTGCTGGCTCTGATGTTCATCAAGCAGATTCAAGCAAAACTGGAGCTTCCTTTCAAAACAGCAGTAATATTGAGTTGGAACAGAATAATGTGATGGAAACTTTTGAGTTGGAACTCTCTGATCTCCCTGAGACACAAGATCAAATAAACGGTGAGACTAGTGAGGATTTAGACCTCAGGTGTTGTAATTTACTCTCTACGTTAGAGAGTTCTGCTGCTGGAGAAGACGACTCATCTGCCAACTTGATCAGCTTACATTCCCTGCCTTCCCATGATTCACTTGATCGAAGCAACAGCAGCCATGCTCTTCTTAATTTTTCTCATAGTGCAGCCAGCAGTGAGCAAGAGCCTTCTCTTCACCCCACATCATCTCAGAAGCCTGGCGTGGGCCAAAACATTGGCTCCATGCTGGCTCGAGCTGGGAGTTGTGACATATGGGACTCGGATGAGGGAGCCAAGAGAGAAGCCAGCGGGAAAAGGACTAACTCTCTTCAGTTTATGAAGAGTCATTCTTTTGATGACCATGTTGCAAGCTGTTCTAAGACAAGTAGTGGTGCATCTTCTTCCACAGGTTCTAATTCTTCTTGGAGGGATTATTATCCAATAGCTGTGCCTTGCTTTGAATCTACTCAAGAAACGCCTGCTTTCTCAGATGCTGGTAATCCTGCTGAAGGCAACATGAGTGGAAACAACATCAGCACCTTTAATACTCCATCATGTCCACTCTCGTCCACACCAGACCAACGTGCAACCAAGTCTATGTGCACCAACAGCATTGCCACCCAGACAGAGGGCATAGCAAGCAGGGCCAGCTCCTTTCATTCCCTGTCCCACATGAGCCACAGCTCCAGTCTTTCACCAGATCTCTGCACCAGTACCCCCAGGGAGAAGCTGCTGATCTACACATGGGGCTCAGAGACTTACATACCACATAAAATTGGAATTAAACGTATGCGCTGGTCTGACTTCAGCAAGGTTGGTAAAAAAATTAGTCTTTCTGTCTCAGATTGAAATTACTGTAAATTCAGCTTCTGATTCATTATGTTATATTCATTTATATATTTTTTTTGAAACACAAATTTGTTTCCACTTTGATGGTGTCTAAATCATCAGCTTATGACAATGCCCACTGTTATCCCACCTCAAACAAAATGCTTTTCTATTAATAGATTAAAAAAAAAAAAGATTGTTTCTGTGACTTCATGGTCACAAGTTAAATATTATACTTCCAAAATGCCTTACATCTAGTAAATGTAACTATTAATTGGGCTGCTTTGATTTAATAAAAAAAAATAATTAAAAAGCAGCAAAAAAGTTTAATATAAGCATAATTTGTCTTAGTAGATATGATGGTTAAATTAAATCTACCTTCATTGGATAATTTTACAATGTTAGCTATGACATGATTTTTGAATACATTTTGTGGTGAATTAATGGTGATAAAATTCTCATCTCATTTGTAACACTCAAATAATGAAATCCAATAACACAGGCGGGGGTAATTGTACTTCATAACAATTTTAGTCTTAAAATCCAATTTAAGTGTCGTTGGTGGATATTTATATAAATATCCTCCTTTGTAGTCAAAGATGAGCACATTTCTCATTTCCTATGAACAAGAAGATGACTGTAAAGTCCAATAATCCTTGCTTTAAAAACCCGACCGCATATCTTGCATGGGTAGGTTTGGTCAGTTGCAGATAGGCCTGCTTCTTCTCTCAGATTTTTGTTGGTTCGGCGCTGTTTCATGATGGCCACTCTCCGTGCTACATAACTTGACTCCGACATTCACGGCTCATAGAACCTGTTTGTTTAAAAAAATTTAATAACAGCTTCTCTCTCTCTCTTTTTTTATACATAATTTATTGCTAAAGAACATAATAACTTTACAAATTATATTTTAAAAAGAAGTAATCTCTTATTTTGTTTGCCTGTGCTACCAGGGGGAGGTAACTGCGAGAAGGTCTTCCATGCTTCTTCCTGATGTAATGGAGAACCTTCATAATATGGCAGGTAATAGAAGGGACAAGCCAGATGTCACAATAGAGATGCATGGCCACATTGTAGGTCTGAGCCTATCACCTGACCATAAGTAAGTAACGTATTAATGTTTATACTTTATTTATGCTTCATTTTTTCTTTATTATATGTTGTTTTTTTTCTGTAGACTATGTTTATGTTTAGATCTGGTGTTATAGGAAAAATTACTCTATTTTTTTCTCTTTTTTATATTACATGGGTCCAGATAAATTGTGATACTTTTACTCTATTAATCTATCTTTTTTCTTGCCCTTAAGTATCCTGGGTATTTCTTTGTTTCTTTTATAAGTTTTTAACATTCCTTCAGAATTGAAGATTGAATAGTCTTCTAGTCCGAAACTCTGTCTAAACTACAAGGATGGAAATGGGTGAGGTTTGAACTCAAAATTATCATCACAACAGTCTGAAGTACATATCAGACAACCAGGCTTGTTAATATGTTGAAATTCTCTCTAGATGGCCAGTTATAGTTTTAGTTGGACCAGAGATTTGTTGTTGTTCTTCTTCTTACTCGTTCTCATTTTTATGTTGGTGCTTTCAGATTTGTTGTTTTAGCATCAAACATCCTCTTGGTGTCATTATTTTGTGGTCACTAACTTTCATAGCCCTTTATATTGTTCTTAACTTTATAATGTTTTATCTTATACATTACAAACATTCCTTCTATAGAGAAGATAAGTATGTCCTACCCATGTATATCTTCATGTCAATCTAGATTTGCATTAATTAGAGATTTAAATTCTGCTAAGTCGTTGGTTTTCCTTGCTGATTCAGGCAAACCATTCTATGCTCTAATGGCACTTGTGAAGAAAGGAGGACTTGTACAAATTTGTTTCACCATAAGGAATAAGAAATGTGCCTTTGTGTCTTTCTGAGTATTAATTATGTTGTGTTTTTGTAATTGTAAATTATGGTTTAGTGTTTTATGTATTATACTTTACTTCTTTCCTGAAGTATCTCTAAATTTAGCGATTTTACTAAAGGTGCTACTACAGCCAAATGTGAATATTTGTTGCATTATAAATTCCACAGCTCTATTATGTGTCTAGTTTCTTTTTAATTTCTTGACTTGAGGGGTCCCAAACAGAGGGTGCATATTCTAATATTGGTCTAACCAAGGTTAATTAGCATTTTAGTTTTTTTATTTGCATGTTTGATTTGTAAATATGTGTTTTATTACCAGATCTGTGCCAGATTTATATATAAGTTAATAAAATTAGCAAAACTCTGTTTTATGTTATGTTGTTATTCTGTTTTCATGGATCTAGAGTGTTCATCAATTTGGAAAAGAAAATGGCTATAAAAAATAAACAATTATTTTGCTTTTTAAAATACAATTGTATATATTTTTATGATGTCTTGTACTAGATTTAGATTTTTAAAATAGCATTTGTCACTGACAAACTTTACCTACAAAATAATTTACATCAAAATTATTATATTATTATATTAAAAAAAAAATTAATAAAAAAAGATCACATAATTTCTTAAGCTTGAATTTAATAAACAGTATTCATCTATTTAGGTTTCTCTATGTGAACTGTCGTCCTTGGCCCAAAAACTACATAATTTCTGACCCTCAAGAGTCACCTCCCCTTGCTCAGGAAGTAGAAATTTCAACCATTGACTTGACAAACTTTAACTTCGTGGGTCCAGTGCTAAGGTCACACAAGGCCTACACTCACAGTGATGAATGCTTCTTTTTGAATTTGGACGTTTCTGAACATTATGTGGCCAGGTACTAGTAGTTATCCATTTATTTTTCTTCTGTATACATACAAGTTTTTGGCATTGGGAGGGGGGGAGAGAAGAGGAGAAATAAACAAAGGGATATAACTCTTTCATACTTAAATAGTACAAAGAAATAACACAATCACTCTCACCATACCTGCCCCTGACAGACGGAATTCTTCATTTTGCTCATTATTATTTCACTACTATATTATGATTAAGCTACTATAGCTTTGTTAGTTGTGATCAGAAAATGTTTTATTTGGTATAGAATTAAAGGGGAATGCATGCTCCTTCTTTATAATGTAAAGAAAATTTTTTTAAATTAAATTTTAATTTAATGAGGTCAAATCAACGATGGTATCGTCAATTAGGAGAGAAAGAGTTAATTCCTTTAGAATAAAAACAAGCTTCAAGTTCTCAATTTTTCCTATGTTTGCTTTGTATATTATGGTACCCGCACATTTATTTAAAAAATTAAAAGCTATTCACACCCAGTTTCCAAACAAAAAGAGTCACTATGCTTGACTTCTTGTTTTGAAGGATACATGATAAGCTCTTCTTTTAGGAAAAATTAAAAAAAACTGCCACTTGTTTAAACCAATAGTGTCTATTTCCAATCTGAAAAATTACCCTGTGTTTCCTAAACAAAGAAAAATAACTAAATATAAAATTTTTTTTTTTTTTTTTAAATTTAACAACATACAAATAGAAAAATATGTGTTGTTTTAAAAAGTATATATTTTTATCCCTTTAGAATAAAAACAAGCTTCAAATTCTAAATTTTCTGGGGTGGCCTTGTACACTATGGTATCCGGACTTTCATTAAAAAAATTAAAAGCTATTCACATCCAGTTTCCACACACACAAAAAAAGAGTCACTATGCTTGACTTCTTGTTTTGAAGGATAGATAATAAGCTCTTCTTTTATGAAAAATTAAAAAACTGCCGCTAGTGTCCCACCGCATTAGGCATCTACTGTAAACAACACATCTTACCGCGATAGGCACTATTGGGTTAATGAGTATATGCAGGTATAATAGAGATCTTGATTTCCATTCACAGTGGAGCTGAAGATAGACAAGGCTACCTTTGGGACCGTCATTATGGTGTTCCACTATACCGCTTTCCTCATCGCAATGTGGTGAACTGTGTGGCAATCAATCCACAGGACCCAGAACTTCTTGTCACAGTCAGTGATGATTACACTTTCAAGGTGTGGATCTCAAGGTGCAAGGCTAAGGAGCGAGCTAAAAGGCAAGCAAGCCCAGATGAGCCAGGCATTTGTACTAGCAAAAGTGGTGTGTAATATGTCTGCCAAGTTGGATGTCATAAATGAATCCTGATACTTTCAGATTTAACCAGACTTGTGTGTTTATCAAAGAAAAGACAAACAAAAGAGAATTAATATTTCAAGAGAATTTCGCCATATTTAACTTATTTTCAAAAAGGTCATCATTTCATGTCATCAAAGATTTAACGTGTTATTAAAAAAAAATACAAATTCTGCATTGTACATTGTTTATATAAAGAACAAGTTGGAGCAAGATCCCATTTTATAGGTTTGTGACTTGGTTTATGGAACCATTTCGTTCTCTTTTGGGTGTACCTTTGTTTTGTACTTGACTTCCTAGTAATGGGGGTAAACTCTTGAGGTAGGACTAAAATGTAATCATGTGATCATGGTAAATAGTATTATGATACAAGTACCAAATTAAAATGATCTTTTTCTTTTTGTGACAATCTATTTTTTTAAAAAGATTTTTCTAGCTCTAAACAAATAATTAATATGAAGTTCTTTTTTTTTCCAACCCTAAACAAAATGTAAAGCAAGCAATTTCATGTCTTTTTTTTAAATAACAATGACACATTTTTTTTCTTTCCCCTCCAACTGTAGTTATTAATAGAAGTAAATAATAATAATAATAATGGCAATGTCTTTGATTCTGAAGATTAAAGATGAGTGCAGTGTTTCACATAACTACGCCAACTCAGTTGCAACCTGCATATTTTTCCACACCTAGTGCAGACAAAAATGTTGTCTGCTGGTGGTCTATTTAAGTTTTCTTTCCAACTTCTGAGCAATGGTAAATATATATATATATATATATATATATATATATATATATATATATATATAGTATTTGACTACCACATGGGTAAATAATTAACACTGGGAAACTTACTACTTTAATTGTTTTCTATTTCTTGTTGCTGGAATGTAAGTACATTGGATTTGCAATCAAATCATTCTTACTACTTTCAAGAGATGATATTATAAAATTAAGATTTGTATGTGCTTTTAAATCCCTGAAACATGATCCTTAGCTGATGATCAGTGTTTAAATTTTGAAAGCAGTATTCAGCTTCATTCTGGGAAATAGTGTGTCCTCTGAGAATGGAAATTTCAGAGCAAAACACTCATATAAATACACATTATGTTGCAGAAACAAAAATATTGAAAAATTAAAATTATATGTAATTTTCAAGAGAAAGGTTTTTCCTCCAAATTGTGACCTCATTTGATATTTCATACTATATCACTATATGAAACATTGGATCAAACTAGGCATGTCCAAAGGTTTTCCCAACAGGGAAACAAGGCAGAGACATGTCCTAAAATGCTTGTATACAGTCAAGATTTGCATTTCAATAACATTGATTAAAAGGTTCATTTTAATTGTCTGTGATTGTTCATGACCTGAACTCATTATTCATAGACATTTGACTTCGGTACTAAAAAAAAAATATAGAAATACATAGTTCCACTAGTTTGCTGGTTTTGATTTTAGTATGACATGTATACAATAACACTACCCACTCTCTTGCTAGTGCTTGGTACAGAAGGGGCAAAGCTGTTGCCTCCAATCTCAGAAATATTTTTTTTTCTTACCACTATAGATAAAAGCAATGTGGGTGTCTTCTTATGATACAAGATGGAATAGCAAATTTGAATTATTTTTGTCTGTACAAAGACTGATTTCTTTGATTAATAGGGCAGAGTCATAAGTCATAACTAATTTTTAGCTTAAGAACAGTGCAATTCAGATTTCTGATGTGTAAGTTAGTATGTATTGTGAGGACTTTGTTCTAACCATAGGCCTAATGCCCAGGCCTTCATCTCATTTCTGTGAGATGATCCATAGTCCTTTCACAACTGAAGGAGACCATAGAAGTCCTTAAGTGTTTAGAATATTGTGGGAAGCAGGGTCGAGAGGCTAAGTGTGCTTGAACTTGACTTGGTTACCTCTAAAGGGGGCTCAAGGTTTACTGAGCGCCTAAAGGCAGCACGGAAAGCCTTCTCACAGATACTCCCTTCCCCCCCAATTGGTCCACACATGGGACTGGACCTTAGCGCTCTGAGCATGCTATAAGCAAGAAAGTAGCGCTATATAAAAGCTATAAAAAGATATATGTTATTTTATTGCTTAGGTACTTTCTGTTTCACCTTCTAAATTGTTTACAGACTCAGCAAGATGTCAAATTACCATTGTACTGCTAGCTGACTTTAATTTAATATGAAGCTATTCCATTTCTGTTTATATACATCTTCATGGAGTTAAAAGATAATCAACTTGACCCACATTTGTTTTCCTCCTTGTATTTACACTGCTATCTTATTACATTTCATTTCAATGAGCTGTCTTGGTTGATTTGATGTTACTCAAGTTTGATGTCACTATTTGTCACTTGTGATGCCCAAAGGTGAACTGGTGTTTTGACTACACTCAGGGTACAACTACATCAGCTACCCTTTTTATGATCAATGCCATTGTATTTCATTATGTTTCATGTTCTTCTTTCAGATATGAGCTGAGACAAGTTGTTTCCAAAGTTGATTTTATTGAACTTTATTACTGTTTGGTATTTACAAGTACTGGTACTTAAAATATTTTACACTTGGGAGTTAATGAAAGAATACCAAACTTCAAGTGTGTTGCTTGAAATTATCCACTGAGGTTTTTGTTTTCCTATCTTATTAATACTTCTTAACAAGTGAACTATCCATGTGGGAATTTAGGTTGGCATCCACTGGATTGGTTGGGTCACTGCCAAAAAATTCCCTGCTTTTCTTATACCCACAAGTGATTAACATGCAAGCCTATACCTCTACAGTGCAAAACATGCAGAGCGGGGTGCAAAAGTAGGTATGATAAAAAAAGAAAAACATTTATTATACTGAAAGAATAAAAAGAAATGATTAAAAGTATATGCTTGCTCAATGAAGCATAATTGAAAGAAAATATTTATGTGACATTAGTTTGTATAATAAATATAGTAAATGTTTATGTTTTCTCTTTTTTTTCTATCACGGAATACTTTTTTTTGTAAACCCCCCCCCCCCTGATATGCATTAGGTCAGTTACATTATTCTCAATGCTATGGGTTAGTATTATGTAGTCTAGATAAGTATTAAGGTTAACATTAGTGGACAGACTGTGTGATGATGCTAAGGCTGATGACACCCAGTTAGTCTTTGTTAGGAATTGTGTTAATTGTCCTCCAATCAAATGCTTAATCTCCTCCCCCTTGTACTACTAATAATAAACTTCAATGTATCATTTTCTTTACCTCTGGCCATTAAATAGGCAATAATAATGTGTCAAAGGAATTCAACTATGCTATTAGTCTGCCACCTGTCACTGTGACAGGCTAAAATTTAACAATAGTTAATCCTCATGCCAAATGTTTCTCAAAATATCATTTGTTTCAGTATTGTTGGTATCATGATTTGAAAGCTTGCCTTATTATAGTGTATCATTATGTTGTTATATTGTTTTTTCATCAAACAAATCCATCCTATATTGGGGGGTGGCCATAAACATATTTTATAGATCATTTCTTTAACATAGGAAGCCTGAAGATCATAATTGGGGGTGGCCATAAACATATTTGAAAGATCATCTCTTTAACATAGGAATCCTGAAAATTGTATGTGACATGGACAGACAAGAAAGAAAGAATAGAGCTTATAATTCTGTTGCAAATTTGTTCATTTAGCTTCTTAAACTAGTGCTTGTGCCCACTTTAATGTCAGTGATGTGTTTTGTACTAGAAGTCAGAAGAAAAAAACAACTTATGACAATGTTGGCTATTGAAAACAACATATAATCCTTGAATCATGAGGATAAAAAAAATTTTTGGCTAGCTTATGATATAATTTGACTTGTAAATCTTCCACATTTTTTGTCATAAAATATATGAGAGTAACTCTACAAAGGTTTTTTCCCCACTATTATGATGAAAATATAGTATTTCAGGACATTGCCAAAAATTTTTTTTGTCTATTTTATAAGTTGCTTTAGTTTGAGATGTAAATGATGAATCAAATGCCATAGAAAAAAAATTTAAGATTTTGAATAAATAGAGAGAGAGATTTCAATGACATATTGTGTACATGTTAAAAGTCCTCACGAGTCCACTTCAAAGAGCAACTTTAAGCTACTGGTACATGCTCTAAGGTCTTAATTATTAATTATTGTTGTCTGTTGGGTTGATTGTACTTAGAAGTGTGGGTAGAGGTTTGTGGAATTATGAATGGATGCAAATCTAGCCCTTCACATTATCATTGATATATTTGCTTGCACAACTGTCACAGAAAAGCTTACGTGGCAGCTCCATTATGATAGAAATTTCTTTAGTTTGTTGTAGATGTGATTAGGGTATGTCTCATTACTTCAATAAAGTAGTAGGTTTTATTTGTTATAACATGACTCATTTAATAGCATTTGCAAATACCACCACAACCAATTCATGAAGGTTGGCTATTGAAGAGACATATTGGAAGGGTAATACAATATGACATGTGGTCAAAACAAGTTTGATATTATTCACAACCTTTTTGTTGTCAATTGTTTCTTTAAAGAAAGAAAAGCAAAAGGTATATGTTGCAATGTATGTAGATGTTTGAAATTGATAATCTCAGTATACATTGCTTGTTTTTTTTTTTAATCTTAAATAATTGGTTCTCTTTATAGACATTGTTAGATAATCTAAATGTTCCAATTATGTGGATGTGTGCCAGATTTATTGCTGTAAATAAAATTGAGATGTTTCTTTGCCTAACCTGTGATTGTGGTTTGTAAATTTATTATTTTTTTTTTTTGGTAAAGTTCGACACATTCATAGTGATTTATACCATTTTATAACATACCTCTACACATAATTCTGGTTTATTATAAACAATGACCCTAAGTCAAGCAGTCTTTTCTTTAAAATAACACTTTAAAAAGTCAGTCCAACAATTTATGTGATGCTAATTTTTTGACTATCACGTACATGTTGATTTTTTTTGTCCTCAGAAAAGTAAATTATTATAGTGAATGTTATTTAACTTATTTAGATTTTATTACAAAATCCCCATGATGTTATCATCAGCACCCTTTGTGTATGGTTTCTTTAACCACAAGTAATCTTTCAAGCCTATGAGAGTAAATGGTACTGTACAGAAAATTGCTGCATATCAGATGCTATGAAAAGAAAAATGAGTTTGAACTTTTATAGTGCAACACTTTGGCTAGTAAAAAGGAGAAACTCTTCACTACTCTAGTTGAACTTTAGCCTTCAAGATACAGTGGAGGGATCACAAAGAAAGGGTAGACCAAGGAAAAGCTGGGTTGAAAAAGATCAAAGTGTGCAGCACAGCAGCTGATCAGGAAGAGTGGAGGGATTAGGTCAAGTGAATAAATCACAGCACCCCTACAACACAAGTCAAGGGACTGATGATGATGAGTCTTTTCAAGGGGATATTGTCACACAGAAACTATTGGGCTACAGCAACAACCAAGTTAAGAAATCTATTTTATTTTAGAGAAAATCACATACCAACAAAACAAAGGAACCATGTGTTCATCTATAACAGGGGTTCTCAACCTGTGGGTCTCGACCCCCTTTGGGGTCGATTGACGATTTGCCAGGGGTCGCCTACGACCATTGAAAATATGGATTGTTTTGTCTATTCTTCTATTGCTGTGTGTGGGGGGTCGCGACAGGGTGAGGGATTGTAAAAAGGGGTCGCCGAGCATAAAAGGTTGAGAACTGCTGACCTATAAGGATTGACTATGACCATTTAAAAACACAATTAACATTTCTTAAAGATCAATCTTTAATAAAATAACTAACCAATTAACGTAGCATTCAAACGCAACAAATTAGAAGCTTATGTTTTTACACTTCAGGGAAGAGCCAATATCATAATGTAAAAAAAATTACATTACACATCTCAGTTACAATCTACAAGGTCACACTTTAAAACTATGTACACAAAATAATTTTTATATCATTCACACACAAAACAAAAAGGCCCAAATTGTCTATAATCTGTATAGACAGGAAAAGAGAGATTTTTTTCACCCATTACTTTATTTTAGTAATCTATTGGTTCCCCAAGGATTTTACTTTTCTCCACGTATGGAACTAAAATTGAGAGTACATTGCCGAGGTGCAGGTTTGTTTACCTTCTGCAATAATTTAGAAAATATTCAAAAACTTTCAACATTTTAAAAATATATACATAAAACAAAAAATCAGAAATTAATCGCCTTCATCATCAACTATTTCAGGACTTTCTGAATCGTAATCATTATTAATAGTAATTTGAAATTCCTCCTCCTCTTCGTTGGAATCTGTTTTGTCTGTCTTGCCAGTTTTCTTCTTTTGGACCTCTTCCCCTTCATCACTGCTATCACTGACCTCCTCCACATCTTTGTCTTCTGCTTCATCAACCTCTAACACAGGCGTGGGCACAACTGGTGTTTTCTGTGTTTTTTCTTTCTTCTTTTCAAGTTTTTCAAGCCGAAAAGCTATAGATGAAATTTAAAAAGTTCGCATTCAACAAAAAATACAAGTCATAATTCTTGAATAGCACAAAAGATCTACCAGTCAGTTCTGGCTAGTATAATAGATCTATCCCATTCCTGATACATGATTTAAAAAAAAAAATCCCTGTGTCACTGTCAGAAAAATGAAAGCTCTGTTTCAAGCAGTGGAGCAGTAGTTATATATATATGTATGTGATACCAGGACAATAACAAGAAACAACAGAAAATCTGCTAACAAAACTGTGCAAGGAAAATCCTTAGAAAAACATATGGCACTATACAATCTGAAACTGGATGTGAAAACACTTAGTGGAAGATAAAAAGCAAATTATATTAAGCTCCATCAATAATAACAGAAATAAACAAGAACAGATTGCAATGGGCAGGTCAACTTGAAAGAAGGTCAGAGAACAAAGCTGTGAAAATAGTGTAAAGGCAAAAGGCGGGTAAATCAGATGACTTGATAGTGTACAGGCAGATGTACAACCCAGACGAAACTACAACTTGAAGATGAAAGGCTCAGAATAGATCTGAATGTAGCAGCCTAGTGCTCTCAATCAGCTGTAGCCCGATGGGGATGGTTGGAGTACATGAGCAAGAAGGTTCTGTTACTTGGATGAAATTATGAAACAAATGGTACAATAAACAAAACTTTTAATGAGGAGACAACCCTTCAATGCACTTTCTAAGAAAGATCTAGAAGAATATGACAGGGTGAAAGAAGTATTAATGAAAAGATACAACTTAACAGATGATGGGTATAGAGAGAAGTTCCATAAAGCTAAACCAGACAGAAACCAGCCATTCCATGAATTTGTTGAGGACATTACAAGATACCTAATGCGTTGGGTTGAATAGTCTAATACTGAAAAGACATTCGAAGAGAGTGCTTAAACAAATAATAAACAAAGAAACTTTTTGTTCTATTGCATTACATCTGCTTTATTTAGCTCTTGGTGTACGAATGGGAAAAAGCAAGAAAATATTAAAAGTGATTTAAAAAAAACACAATATCTCCTTTATGCAACTTACTGAGCCATTATTTTTCTCTAAAAGATTAATGAATGTTAGATTTAAAAACATTTATTTACCCAGCTCCCTTTCCCCAAAAAAGAATCCTGGTTAAAGGGAATGTATAGATCTATTATACATTTTAATATTCCAGTGATAAGCATTTAGATCTAGAACTATGAGACAATGCACACAATTTTCCTGAACATTAATTTATTTAACTCTTTCGTCTCTATTATATAAGATAAGATAAATCAATAAATCCCTGAATGCAATATTCCTTTAAAAAGTCCATTCGAAACCAATGTAGGATCTAGACCTAGATTTAGTCTCTAGCCTAATTTACTTTTATTTATTTTTACTTTGAAAAACCTAGGTCAACTCTATGGTAGTCGGACATAGCATGAGGAATGAATGTAAACTTTGACTTAATTTTTTATATATTGAAGTTTGTCAGAGATAGGGGACTGCATTGTTTTAGATCCAAAAATGTGAAAGCTGGATGTAATTTAAGCAATTTTAAGTAAACTTGAGAATACCTTCCTGGCACTGCTGTAAGGGTTCTATGAACTGTTCAAACTCCATGTCTTCCATTGCATTCAATACATCTTGAGCTGTAATCGTTTTACGTTTATTCTTTATAGCAAAGTTATTGGAGCTGGAAACATAAATGAAGGCAAAGTTAAAAGAATAACCCTCAACTTTACAACTGATTTATTTATATATCACTAATGCTTTATAAGCAAGTAACATTTTACAACTCAGTCCAAAGCCAGTACAAAAAAATAATTAGAATTAAAAAAAAAATTTCTCTACAGTTTCATTAGGAATAATAAAATATGTCCTACCAAGATGTTGCATATAAGACAAAAACACTAGCAGCTTTGGAGATGGCCAACCTGGCCTCTTTAGAGACATTTACACCTTCAGGAATCTAAATGTAAAATTAAATGAAATCAAGTCATACTTTTATGAAAACATTTTTATTTAAACATTGCAATATTTATCTTGAAGGAAAAATTAAAATTTGAATAAAATTTACCAATAGTTAAGAATTTAATGGAAAAACAGGTTTTTGAATCTAAAAAATATTCATCATTCATACAACATCAATTTTATTATTTTAAAAGTATAGAAAAAAATAAAAAAATAAAGTACTCTTTTCAGATCTTGCAATCTAAAGGGCAGATGAAATAAAGGTCAGCTGACTCTATGGCCAGCATTTTATGAGGGTGTCATGTGACCAGCACAACAACCAACCTAATTTCCCAAACTAATGTCAGGTACCCATTAGAATTGGGCTGACTCAGGGATGCCCTAAAAAATCCTGAAACTAAAAATACCAGTCTAAACAGAGATTTGAAATTGGGACCGTTTGGAAGCCAAACTCTTTATCACTCAACCGCCACGCCCCCTATACGACTATTTTAAAAGTATAGCAAATTCTATTTAGTAAATTATTAATTTTAATATAAAAGGTAATGCTATTTTGTTTATATATTATATCACATTTAAATCAACCTACAGCATCCTTTATAATCCTGGAGACAACTGCATTAGGCAAATTTAAGTCTTCCGGTCGCTCAGCCATTTTTAGTTCTGCCTTTAATTCCTTGAACTTTTTACAAGAAAAGAATCTATGTGTATGAATAAGAAAATCAGTGTTAACAATCAAAATAAAATACAGTAATTAATCAAAATTCTGTATACATATGGGCACTATTGTTCCATAAAGTAATTTTTGACAACTGGTGGCTTTTTTAATGCTTCCATTCGCTACTTGTCTCTGCTAAGTTTTTATTTAATTAGGTTGTGTTGGTTATATCCTGGTAGTTTCCTATTACAACCACTGAAGTATACATAGTACCCAGAGTCTCTATGACTTGCCATTGGGGCATTCACTTTTGAGAAGCAATAATTTAATACACTAAAAAAAATTAATAAAAGACTTGAGAATTAAGTAAACGTAGACAAAAAGTACAAGAGCAATAAAAATGAATGGAAGCCTCTTTGGATAAATCTGGTATTTAGGTAACAAAAAAAAAGTATAAATATAAAAATATATAAGTTTTGTAAAGTTTTGATTCAAAGCACATTGAAATGAAGTTTCAGTGACACAAGATACCCATAAATTCAGATTTAACTAGAACAGCAGCATTATATGTGTCAAACTAGTCAATAAGCCATGCATACTAATCAAAGACTTAATCAAGTTAATCTCTGCTAAGACATTGTTTTTCCTGTCTGATTTAGGCAACCCATTCCATTTTCTAAGGCACTAGGAAGGAGCCCTTTTGTGAGAATTTGTTCTAGCATAAGGAATAAGAAACATGTTTGTGTCTTTCTGAGTATTTCATTTGGTTTTGTTTTTCTATATTTGTAAATTAAGGTTTACTGTGCAAGTGCTTGTTTTGCATATTAATACTAGTAACTAGATCTATCAAGAGTCTATTAGATCTAGATCTGTCTATATTTTTTTTAGCCTAGTATAGCTAGATCTACTATAGACTTTAAAATTTTTTTTTCGGCTTTCTTAGACTTTCTAAGTGACTCTTGTCAGATCTTTATTAGAGTCTAGATCTATAAATAGAAATATAGAATGAAAATAGTGTAAAAACTAACCTAGATCTAGATATCTATCTATGATCTTATTTACTATGGACTTCAAAAAAGAAGATGATTACGTCCTACGCGTCATGCATGTTAACCAATGACTTAAATTCTTTCAAGTCATTGGATTTCCTGGCTGGCTAAGGCAACCCATTCCATGCTCTAATAACTAATAGCACTATGGAACGAGGAATGTGCCTTTATCTTTGTGTTTTTCTGAGTAGTATTATATATTAGATTTTATTTTTGTATTCTTCTTCTAGCCAGCTTTATTGCTGCTGAGCTGTGAGCTCTTATGCAGACAAAAAGAGTGCTGTTTTCTTCAGTTGTTCGGCACTGCGTACAGGATGTTGGTTATGTTGGGCTGTAGAGGATAGGGTGTGCCTAAGGTGGATTAGGAAGGTGGGATATTCAAAGAGGTTATGGTTTATGGTTTCATAAGGGTGGGTGCAGTGTCTGCAAAAACATTTATTTTCGTATTTGAAGTTATTGGCTAGCCTATGGTTAAGTGTTTTATGTATTGTTGTAAACTTGTTCCCCCCCCCCCCCGACTGACCATTTTTTCCCACGTGAGAACTTTTTGAATTTTGTTTATGTTTGGAGGCGAAACTGACCTGAGCGAGTGTGTTTAAATGTGTAAAGTAACTGGAGTTATGATCATGGATTTTTCAGCGGAGGATTGTTTTTCTTGAATCGGTTTTTGGGAATAGTTGTATGTACATTTGATTAGGAGAACTGTGAAATTATTTCGATTACTTGGATTATTGACTGTTCGTAGTGGATTGTGCTTCTGCAACAAGAAGGATATCGGCGACCTGATAATCGGTGAATTAACTTTCTTTAGTCTACTCCAAAGTCGTAACAGTATGATTGCTACTTTACTTTTGAGTCTTCCATCCTGAACTGAAGGCTTTCTAAATTTAGTGATTTTACTAAAGCCTTATAAAAAACTTAAAGTTTAACTAAAAGATGTTACTAGATCTGTGTATAGTGTATATATTATTTTTCTACATTTAATATAATGAGTATATATAGTCAATATAGATGTAGTTAATCTAGAAATTCTCTAGATATACTTTAAAGATCTATTAAATCTATATCTATAGAGAATATAGATCTATATATATTATAATTATATATACATTATATATATAAATATTATTTTAATGAATAAACAGTCTACTGTCTAAGTAAATCAAGTTAATTCTAGTCTCTAGTTATTATAAACTATAGATCTACTTATTTCTACTATTATGACCTAGCTAGTCCTGGTATGAGGTATGTCCTAGCTAGTAAATATTAAAATACATATTACTTACTAATACTAATTACACACCTACTGACATACACATACTAAAACTATAGAATTAGAGTATAGACATAGACAATAGTCTTATCAATAAATGACTTAAATGGCAACTCGTGCCACTTGTGTGACTTATGGCAGTTATCAATGGTCTTAAAGTTAAAGTGTATACAGTATATATATATATATATATGAGTATAGTAATTATAGTATAATAAAATTTATAGACTATTACTAAATCTATAATTATAATGATAATCATAATATTATAATGTATAATTTATACATTATAATATTATGATTATCATTATAATTATAGATTTAGTAATAGTCTATAAATTTTATTATTTTATATAATTTTATAGACTCTAACTCTAGGTCAAGTCAAGTTAAGTGTCTTAACTTAAGTGTCTTAAGACAACACAAGTGACACAAGTTTGAAGTTAAGTTAAGATAGCTACAAAAAATAGAGTAATAGAGTAAGAACCTAACCCAAATATCTTAATATCTATATAATAAACAGTCTTAGTCTCTAGATCTAAATCAAGACTAGATTAGAACTCTATTCTAGATTTATATATAGACTCTAGATCTTTATTATCTAGATCTATAGAGTATAAAGTATATATCTATCTAAAGTCTAAAGAAGTAGAGATGTTCTCTTGTTTGTGTAGTGAAGTAATTTAGGTGTAGAATAATAGTGAAAGTGGAAAACAACAACAACGCGGGAAAAAAAGAAACGTTTAAATTATTTTGTTGAGTACACAATAATAATTATAATAAGGCTTATTTTTGAGTTCCTAATGAGTATATTAACACTTTTATTCTAAAATTTAAATGTATCAAAATAAAATGTATTTCTAGATACTAGATCTATCTAGATCTATATATTTAGATTCTAAAGATCTTTAAAGTTTACGCAAGGATTTGTTATTGTTTTCTAACGTTTTCCGATTTTATTTTGTATTTGTAACAATTAGTTTCGCATTATTGTTTTTTTCTTTCTGTTATTACTTTTTTAGGGCCCTGAAAGGGGAAAAGACGCTATTAGTTTTGTGTAGTCTGTCTGTCCGTCCGTCCATCCGTCCTCCCGTCCCGTTTAGACCTCGTTAACTAAAGACAAAATATTGAAAATTTGACATCATGATATTTTAGACTATTCCTATTCAAAATTCTGATGGAACGTCTAATTTTTTTTTTCTGAAAGAGAAAAAATTATTTTTAAAATCAACTATGCAAGCAGTTTTTTTTTTTCACAAAAATACACCATATTTACAACTATTCACTATTAATAGCAACAAATACTACCATTCATATATTAGTAAGGGAAATGTCTATTTACCATATTTTAAACACATTTATGCAAATGGTTTTAGACTTTTTGCTAAATATTTTTTTTACATTTGTATTGCTAATATAAGTTAGGTAAATTCTGTTATACCAAGTACTACTTTTACCCAAAAATAAATTAAATAATGTTAACTTTTTTAAAAGAGAAAAATATCTATTTAGTATGCATATAAGTTGGTCATAATTTAAAACAACAATTAGTAAGTAGGTTCTCATATTAGGATAAAAGACAGTAGCGACCTAATTATGAAAACTAGATACGATAGAAGGGCCAATTCTATGGGGTTTATACTACAGCCATAGGACACTTAACTAAAGGAATTTTTTACGGAAATGTTTTTTTTTTCCCTTTTTTGAGGATTTGAATAAAAGATATTGACCCTTTACAAAACAATTAGAGCAATTATATATTCATAAAAAGACATTAGTTAGGCCAATTTCACATTTAACTTCACATTCACTTTCACCTATCCTTTGGTCTGTGGACCTCTGGGGCACCACACAAGATCCGCCAAACTTCTTTCTCCATTCTTCTCTGTTATTTGTCTTTGATAGAATTTCATTCCGATATTTTGAAAATATTGAAACCTGCCTTTTTACCTGCCTGGGTGGACCACTTCGGGGACCGATTTTGAGTTTGTGTTTTCACACAAACTGTCTTCGTAACCTTGTTAAATTTTGTTGTTGTATTTGAAGATTATGGTTCAGTGTTTTATATATAATTGCTACTTTACTATCCTGAAGGCTTTCTAAATCTAGTGATTTTACTAAAGATGTTACTCTAGTCAAATGTGAATATTCATTTGTTATGAATCTCACTTCTATATGGCTCTGAGACATGGACACTATACAGAAAACAACTAAGTCTTCTTGAGCGCTTCCATCAAAGATGCTTGCGCTGCATTATGGACTTACGGTGGCAAGACAGCACTACAAACAGCGATGTCCTTGCGAACGCCGGTATGGACTGTATAGAGGGACTTCTTACGGTCCGGCAGTTACGCTGGGTAGGGCACGTATCCCGTATGGGAGACGAACGTATGCCAAAGGCCGTCTTTTTTTTGGTGAGCTAAAAGGTGGTCGACGTAACAGAGGCGAACCACGGAAACGCTTCAAAGACCAGCTTAGGCGTCAACTTTGCTTGGCTGACATAGAAGAGAGCACTTGGTTGCATGGGGCCTCAGAACGAGACAGCTGGAGGTCACTCACGAAGGCCGAGGGATACACATTTGAGACCAAAAGAAAATCTGCTGCCGAGGACAAACGTAGACGTCGAAAAAAAAATCTAAATCGACCACCTGCGGACAATGGTTATGCTTGTTCTGGATGTGGCAAATATATAGGTCACAGCTAGGGATGCGCAGCCACGGGAAATACTGCACTCCTCACTAATCTTCGGACTCAAAGATAAGCCTTAAATTATTATTATGAATCTCACTGCTCTATTTTGTGTTTGTTCAAGTTTCTTAATGTTTTTGTGAGTTCACGGGTCCCAAACAGAGGATGCATATTCTATTATTGGCCTAACAAAGGTTAAATAACATTTTAGTTTTATGTTCTTATTTGATTTTTATAAACCCTAATGCTTTGTTTGATTAATTGATAGTTTCATCAATATTCCATGACAATTTTTCATTTATTATAACACCTAGGTATTTTGCGTTTTTAGTCTGTGTTACTGGTTTACCATGAATAAGATAAGTGGAATTAATTTGTTTTAATTTTTTTTTTGTTACTCTTAATAACTGACATTTTTCTGGGTGGAAAGACATGCTCCAATTCGATTCCCATTTCTGTAATTCATCTAATTCTCTTTGTAAAATTTTTGTATCTTGTGTTGTTTTTATTGTTCTATATATTATGCAATCGTCTGCAAATAATCTGAACTAATGCAATTTTGTAAATCGTTTATGTAAATGTAAAATAGTAATGGACCTAAGACTGTTCCTTGAGGTAGGCCTACACATGAGCTTACTGTTATTAGTGTTGATTTAGAGCCATTTATTATTACAGTTTGTTCTCTCCCTATCAGAAAATCTTTAATCAACTGATACAATGGACCATCCATGCCAAAATATTTAATTTTTTTAAATCAAACTATGGTGGTGAATTTTGTCAAAAGCTTTGGAAAAATCTAGTAATATAGCATCTATTTGCTCACTATCATCCAAACCTTTTGAAAAATCATCAATTAGTCCTATTAGTTGTGTTTCACATGATCTATATTTCCAAAAGCCACGTTGGTATGGGGTGAGGACATTATGCTTGTCTAAGTGGTTTATGATGTTGCTACATATTATGTGTTCTAGTATTTTACATGTGATGCTGGTAAGTGATACTGGTTTGTAGTTTCCTGGGTCGGATTTTTCTACTTTTTTAAATAGGAGGGGGGGGGGTGACATTAGCTTCTTTCAGTCACTTGGTACTCTGCCCTAGTTAAGAGATGCCTGAAAAAGTATTTTGAACACTTATGCTAGCTCATTGCTTAGTTCTTTGAGTAATCTAGCTCGAATACCAACAGGTCCAGATGCTTTATTCGGTTTAATGTTGGCTAATAGTTTTTGGATTCCCTTTTCTTGTAATTCTATATCTCCTATGTTGTCTACTTGGTTCAAATTAAGTAATATGTCTTTGTCTCCTGGGGCTGAGAATGCTGTTGCAAAGTAGGTTATTTATGTAGGATGTTAGCTTTAGTTATCTAGCATTAGATATCTTTGTAACCTTTTTTTTTTCATGAAAAGTGGGGGGTATTTAGAATAATTTAGATATGAAGATCAATTTCTAGGCATTGAGATATTGTTTAAAATAATAGCTAATTTCTTTTTTTTTATTTAGTTGGCACGGATGTTCAGTTTAGGGTCATTGACAATGTTTAGTTAATCGTGATAATATCCAATAGGCCAACATTATATTTTTATTATTTTATAGCATGGCGATTTCCTGCAGTGTGGACAAGTGGTTCGAGTGGTATGATTGCAACACGTGACGAGCTGGATGTGGCACGTAAATTGATCACCTTTGCTTTACTAAAGCAAGCGCCACGGAATTGTTTGTAATTTTTTTAGCAAGGTAACCCTAGACTTTCACAGCCAAATGTGTGGTGAATCAGTTTAGCTGGCGGCTTGGCAGTGGCGTAGCTAGCAATGTGCGGGTGGTGCGGGCCGCACGGGGCATTAAACTGAGGACAATCTTTCTCAGTAAAACTACACTTTTATATGTTTTGGTAATTTGTTTTGTCCTTATTCTTTCTTAAATTAAATAAAATGTTAGATGTAGACTAGCTTGAATTAAATTTTACCAGATTCGTGTAATCTCTGAAGGCAACGCAGTTTTACACTTTTGAAGCCTTACATGATGTTACTTCATTGTTCAATGCACTAGTTTATAAATGGTGTGTTTTTTTAAAATTACTTATTAGTAAAGGTCCAATCTTTTTTGTGGACCAGTGTGTGTGTGTGTGTGTGGGGGGGGGGGTATCTGAGAGTAGGTTTTCCAACAAATCAGCAAACACAGCCCTGCTAGAGTCCAAATTCGAATTCAAACCCCCTTGTAAGCTGGCCAAGCCGTAGCCAAGTGGTTTTAGCCTCTCAGCCACACATCACATCACTTGCTTGGAGGGAACTTGAAGTTTGTCTGTGACTAGGCAACAATAATGACAGTGTAAGCAGGCCAGGAGGCGCTGAGTGGAGACCTGCTCAACATTAAATTATTAACAGTAGCAGATGTTAGCGCTACTGGGTGGGTTTCATCTGTGACACCTCAGTCTACGACCAAGGGGCTAGAGTCGCCTAAGTAACCAGACATACTAACCTAAACTAAATGAAAGCGCAAACGAAACTTTACTTGAAATTAAATAAGACAAAATGAAACTTTATTTACATAAAAATAAATCAATAATAAAATAGAATATATATATACACACTAACCACTAAAACTGAACCCAGCAACTAACTAAACTTAGTAAAACCCTCTAAATCTACGCCACTACAAACTAACCAAACCAACTAACGCAAACTGATAAAACCAACTATCTAACTAAATCACTTCAACTACTACACTAGACCTAGATCTACACAAACACACTACAATAAACTAGTCAAGATCTACAATATTCTACTACTACAACCAACCCATAAGACTAACACTAAAACAAGAACACCTAAGTTAGTACCTTACTATTAGTATTACTTCACTAAGAACAGACTAAGCCACTAGTGAATAGGTCTAAGCCGACTAAGGCAACACTACAAAACAAAATAACACTGTCACTAGATTCCTTAGGCCTAGATCTACAGAAGCAATAACAGTAGCAGTAATAAATGCAGCAGAGTAATAGTAGCAATATCAGATACAGCAGAGTAATATCAGTTTAAAGCAGCAATAACACAGCAGCATGTATTTCAGCAGAGTAATATTCAGCAGAGTAATAGCAGCATGTAGCCTATTTCAGCAGTAATAATAGCCTGCAATACATAAATGCAAAACTATAAATACAAAATCATATATTCTTTTAGATCTAGAACACTCTGACCATAGTCTATGACTCTGACTGATTGGCTCCGCCATCTTTTAAAACATGTTCAAAATAAAAACTGCCAACCAGAAAATAAAAATATATCTAGCATATTTACACATAGTGTGACATAGATCTAGTAAAAGAAAATATAAAATAGTTAAACGCTTACAGGCCGTCCCAGGTACAGAAATATAGAAATGATTAAATAAGTATTCGCCAGATCACTAAGATCATCAACTGTCACACAGACAGTGATATACTTTACTGACCGCTGGTCAACTGTACAGGATGTAGAATGGATTTAACTATTTATACTACCCGCCATAACCCATATAACAAAAAGCGGAAGTACAAATATTAATTCTGGCACTAGCCTATAAAAATAATATACAGAACAGCTATAGCCTATGAAAATACACATAAAAAAAATAGCTCTGGGAGCGCAAGCTCAGAACAACAAGGCTCAAGATTTAAATGAGCAAGAGGTGAAAATCTGGACAGATTATTTGTAGAGAATCTTGGACATTATCCGTTTTCTCTTAAAGCAGAATCTGGTACTCCACGGGCATCGCGAACGAGTTGAAGAAGAATTTTGGCAGTACAAAATCAAATAAATACCCTGTAGTGAAAATATTATCCAAGTACGATCCATTCCTGAGTGACCAAATACGTAAATATCCCAAGAAAATCAAAAACACGATTTTATTGTAATATAAGTGCTCACGAAAACAAATCATACAGAAAGTAGCATATAAAAAGCAAATAGTTCTCATTACATCTAAAATCTGGATCAGAATTTTTAGGGTATATTGTCATGCAGAACCCCAAAGAAAGATTGCCAGGCGAAAAAAAGATGAAGTTAGATTTTCAATCAACACACAAGAAAATGCTACTGATGGAAATACCTTCATTGGACCGTATTGTTCATGAACTAATAACTCCATAAAAACAACGTCATGATAAATTTGAATTTTTGTCGCCTTGGATTAAATCCTCGGACGGAGATCAAACTCGATGGTTCTCCCAGCGACATAGACAAAATCGAATTTTGTCTGGGGGCTTAAAGTAATTGTCGCAGTTTCTCCAGAAGTCTTCGGACTTCCAAAACAAGAATCTGTTGAGTTTTAGAGCTTTAGAGTTTTCTAAACAAAAAATGTCAGTCCCCGAATATTGTCATCTTGATTTGCATATTTGTGTTACTTTTTGTGTGGCTACATGCAAGTGAAGCTTTCCTAAACTTACTTTGATGAAGAATTACTTACAATCAACGATGAAGAATTTAGAACTCAGTAATTTGGCTATTTTATCTATTGAACAAGTCCTAATGGAAAAAAAAACTGATTTTTTAAAATATTATCTATAGGTTTTTAGCGAGAAAGCACTTGAGATTCACTTGTATTATCTTTCTTTTTTTTTTTGTGTGGTAAAATCGATTCTTTGCGAAATAGCAATGCTTAAATAATGAATACACTTATTTTGAATTTAGAAACTTCTCGCTGTTTTAAAAAAAAAAATTTTCTTAGGGCATCATTAGGAACTGCCACACAGGGCATCAAATACCCTATTACGCCACTGCGGCTTGGTTTATTATTTTACACTAAAATAAAACTGTTTTACTGACAAATAAAAAAGAAAATCGAGGAAAATTATGATCCTTGGTTACTTTTCATTGACTTTAACGGGCCACATCATAGAGCCGTGATTATGTAATTGAAGGCCCAGCGAAAAATAAATATGATTGTCCTAAGCCCCCCCCCCCCCCCCCAAAAAAAAAACAACAAAAAAAACCCAGACATTTTTATGTGTCCTGTTTTTTTTATTTTTATTAATTTATTTCTTTTTTTCACCCTGTCTCAATCAGGCTAACTAGCAGTGGCGTAGCAAGGGATTTGGGTTCCCCCCGAGGCTTGGTTCTTTAGGGTCTCCTGCATTTTGATATTCGATATCATGGCATCACTGGCGGATCCAGGGGGGGGGGGGGCGGTAGGGGCGATCGCCCCCCCCCACTCGGCCGACCCCCCCCCCCGAGGGGGGGGCGGACGAACTTTAGTATAGGATTCACACAATTGGTATACTAATTTATTACTTATGTTAAAAATATATACTAATTATTTATATTTCAACCTATTTTTAGATTATTTCGCCCCCACCCTCTAGTATGTTGGTCGATTTGGTGGGGTCGGGAGGGGGCGATGGTATCAATCCCGCCCCCCCCCCTTAACTTTCGAGTGGGGGGGCGGTCCAATTTATTGGTAGAAATCACAGCCTGCTAACAAAATCAATTAAATATCTATATCCTTGTAACTTGTTATTGATATTTTGACCGATCTTTATATTATGTCGTTCCCTGTTTGCCGATTGGTGGGGGGATGGGACGAATACCTCTTCTGCCCTTCCCACCTAAACCCTTTGAGTGGGGGGGGGGGGGGCGGTCCGTTTTTATTGAGAAATCATAGTTTGTGAACAAAATTAATTGAATTAATATATAAATTTTATATTATGTCGCTCCCTTTCTGGTATTTTGGCCGATTCGATGGGGTGAGGGGGGGGGGCGATTGCTTTTACTGCCCTCCCCACTCTAGCCCTCTGAGTGCTGGGGGGGGCGGTCCTATTTTTGTGGAGAATCATAGTTTGTGAATAAAATTAGTTGAATATCTATATAATATAAACTACGTATTGATATGTGACCCATTGTAAATATGACGTACCACACTCTAATCTCAAATTGTATCATTAGAAAATTTAAATGAAAAAGGGTTGTACCAAGTGGGAGGGGCGATACATGCAATCGCATTTCCCCCATCGGACAAATCAATACTTTTTCTTTTTGTATTATAGTTAAGAAATTACAAAATTAAACAAATCTGTCACTAATATAATTTATATATACTATAAATTAAATTCTTATATCGAGTCGCCCCATACCTATTCTTTAATGCCAAATGCAATCTTTAGCAGAAATTAGTAAAGGAGCGAGGATTAATCGTTTTCACTCTACCGCCATTCCCATTTCCAGACAGAGTTTTTGTAATTTCACATGAAGTTATCATAAGTATTTTATGAAAGACTTTGCATTGGAAAAGTTAGAATTCAAACGAAATTTTTCAGTATAAGAGTCATGATTGAGATGAGTTCTAAACTCAAATAACGTTTTCATAGTCGCCTTTTCCAACCTTTACTCAATCTGATATTTTTCTAGCTAAATAAATTTGGGACTATAACTCACAATTTATGCTAGAGTTTTCTTGAATACTATTTATCGAATAAGTTTTTTTTCGGCGGCGATCCTCAAAGCAAAAATCTAAATACGTGGGGTATCCTATCTTTTCAAGGAACAAATCGGTTTTATTTGCAATGTATTATGGGTCTATAAATTCAAATTAGAATATTTTTCAAGTACAACATTATTCGAAAGGTCGTTTTTTAATAGTATGAATAATGAGCTTCAGGTCAGGAGAATGCGTTTCTGCAGTGAAGAATGCAAGAAAACGCTTTTGGCGTCGGGGCTTCGCCCCGAACTCCATTTATGAGTAATGAGTTGTAGATGTCAGGAGAATACGTTTCTGCAGAGAAGAATGCAAGAAAACGCTTTTGGCGTCGGGGCGTCGCCCCGAACTTCATTTATGGGTAATGAGTTGTAGATGTCAGGAGAATGCGTTTCTGCAATGAAGAATGCAAGAAAACGCTTTTGGCGTCGGGGCTTCGCCCCGAACTCCATTGATGAATAATGAGCTGTACTTGTCAGGAGAATGCGTTTCTGCAGTGAAAAAAGCAAGAAAACGCTTTTGGCGTCGGGGCTTTGCCCCGAACTACATTGTGAAGAATGAACTGTACTTGTCAGGAGAATGCGTTTCTGCACTCAAAAAAGCAAGAAAACGCTTATGGCGTCGGGGCTTCGCCCCGAACTCCATTGATGGATAATGAGCTGCACTTGTCAGGAGAATGCGTTTCTGCAGTGAAAAAAGCAAGAAAACGCTTATGGCGTCGGGGCTTCGCCCCGAACTTCACCAGAGAACCTTATAGCGCTGCCCCAGTTGTTTTGGTTTTCGCCGAAGGTTGAGAAATGCTGCTTTTTTTATTGTCATATATATATATATACATATATATGTGTGTGCGTGTGTGTGTGCGTGTGTGTGTGCGTGCGTGTGTGTGTGTGTGTGTGCGCGCGCGCGCGCTGTATGCACCTTTATGCGTAGGGTTAGGGTTTACTGGGCGTTAGGGTTAGGGTTTGGAAAAAAATCGCCCCCCCCCACTCCAAAGTTCTGGATCCGCTAGTGCATGGCATGAGATACTGTACTAAACAAATATATTAGTCTAATGCGTGGAATACATGCAAATTGGTCACTAATTTACATAAAAACATGAATAGCAAGATAGCATGGCATTGGCTTAATATTTAATGTAAAAAAAAATAATTTAGACTCTCATTTGGGGGCCTCCTAAAGTGGGGGCCGGGTAAGATTTTTTAATTTAAACCCCCTCCTTCCACCCTAACTACGCCACCGATAACTAGTAGTGAACGCAAGTTGATCAATATCAATGTGAGTATTTCAAGATCTGTTTTGAATTGAAGCGTTTTAGTAATCGATTTGGTTTAAAAAAAAATAGCTTGTTGTGTGTCCGTATTTGAAGATCATATGGCAGGTTTTGAGACACACATACACAAACACACACAAATATCCTATATATATATATATAATAATCTTTATTATCCGTAAGGAAATTTGTCTTACAATTTGTGCATTACACCAAACAAAAAACATTATAACTATAAGAAACCAAAGTGTACATTCACACCAGACTCACTCATAATTTACATGTGACAAAGTTTATACCAGATTGTTCTTATTTAATGATTTGATTGCCAGGGGAACAAAAGAGTGTTTGTGTCTGTTTGTCTTTGCTATCGGTGTCTTGTATCTCTTTTGTGATGGTAAAATCACAAAATCCTGACACAAAGGGTGATTCTTTATTTCGAGGATCTTGTTAGCTTTTTTATAGATGTTTGTCTCAAACAACTGCCCAAATGGGGTTTGTTTTTTGCCAATGATTTTGCCAGCAGCATTTAGGATTCTATTAAGTTTATTTTTATTTTTAATGCTCAGATTGCCATACCAGGTAGTGATATTGAAACTTAAAATATTGCAGATGTGAGCGTGATAAAACATAGCCAAGGCCTTTTCGCTAACATTAAACGAGGACAGTTTTCTTAGTAGTCGTAATCTTTGCTGCCCTTTTTTGCTGATATAATCAGTATTTGCAGTAAAATTTAGTTTATTGTCTAGGATAGTACCAAGGTATTTAAAGGTTTGCACAATTTCAATAGTCTCTCCAGCTACAGAAACAATATCATTTTCCTTCTTGTCCCTACGAAAATCGATTATCATTTCTTTGTTTTTTTTTACATTTAATAATAAAAAATTATCTTTACAGTATTCTTCAATGTGTTCTAATTCTTTGAAATACTCATTTACGTCTGAGCTCTCTGAGAGCAGGGGCGGACTGGCTATATGGGCAAACGGGCAAATGCCCGATGGGCCGGTACCAAATGGGCCGGTCTGGTCGCGACCAAAGAAAAAAAAATTTCAATGCAGACAATTTAAAAAAAAAAAAGTGACAGCAGCAAGACACAAAGGCCCGAACTTCTTATTACAATTAATTTTGTTTGAAATTCAACAAGAATTTCAAAAAATACACTATACACTGTACGTATTATCATTTGCAAAACGTTAGACCGTGCTTTCTGCTATGCACGAGCGGCATGGGCTGCTTTGATGTCTTCGAGGTTGTGTTTGGCCTAATCATTTTGCTGGTCGGCATGGGCCTTTGATGGCACTCCCAATTTTTTTTGCTCCTTCCCTCCCACTTCTTTTAATGGATCCAATGAAATTTAACCAAAAAGAGGGATAAGAGAGGTTAAGTTAGAAAACATTGATATAACGCAGAAAAAGGGGCGACAATTAACTCTTTAACAATACTTAATAGAAATTAACTTAAACACATACACACAACCGCGAAATTGCAAACCACCCAACTTATTCACAGCTCAATATGGGTATAAAGCTCTACTTTCTGCGATTTGAAAAGAAAAAGTAATATTCTTTTTGTTTATTTTTAATAAAATAGATCTAAATGCGACCTCAGAACGAAACAGCTGGAGGTCATTTACAAAGGCCGCGGGATACACATTTGAGACCAAAAGAAAATCTGCTGCCGAGGACAGATGCAGACGGCGAAAAGAAAATCTAAATCTACCACCTGCGGACGACAATGGTTATGCATGTCCTAGATGTGGCACCGGCGAATAATTGTTGTGGCAAAATATGTAGGTCACCGCTGGGGCTGCGTAGCAACGGGAAATATTGCATTCCTCATTAATCTTCGGACTGGAAAGACAAGCTTGATTATTATTATTACTGTGTATATTTTATTTTTAGAATTTGTGAAATTCTTCTTTATTTCCTTCTCCATGCCTATTCACTGTACCGCCAGATGCTGCAGGACGCAAAAATCTTTCAAACTTTGAGATTTGCAAACACGTTGTAAGGCTTGAAGAAAATAAATCTATATTTATAACAATGGTCACAGTACACACACGTATGAGGATTTTATTTGTTCGCCCGTTCGCCCGCATTGACACACTTTTATGTAAGTAGTTTATTTGTTTAATAATTTGCCTTTAAAATGCGTTATATTATGACCTGTAACGTTGATTTCATTCGTATCACTACGCGCGAGTTCTGGAAAAGTGTGTCAATGCGGCTAAAGCTATTCTCGCATTTAGAGCGAACGATTTTATGTAAAAAATTGAATCAAACATAATTGCGTGGTATAACAGCTGGGAACATTCATTAAATCAAACATAATTGCGTGGTATAACAGCTGGGGACATTCATTGAATCAAACATAATTGCGTGGTATAACAGCTGGGGACATTCATTGAATCAAACATAATTGCGTGGTATAACAGCTGGGAGCATCCACTAGATCCAACACGATTGTATCTGTTGTTATCTTGCAATAATTAATAATTATTCTGAGTATCATATTTAGCACTTGGTCACATATGTTAAGATACTTCCTTTTTTCACATTTGATGTTAAAAACAAACTAGCGATATACAATGACAGAAATAATGTTCACTCTATAATTAAATGAAACTATCCAACATTCAGATTGTCAAAATAAATCTCCACTGAAAGGATCTATGGAGTTAAAAATGTACATCTCATTTATCTCCCTTTTACTTGGACTTTTGTGTGTGTTGAAGATCTCTGCTGTCATGAAGTTTAACTCAAAACCCAAAATTAAACTCAAAAGTGTTCGTTTCAACTAATGGAAGTATGTAGCCACAAAAAGACTCTGCTGAGGACAAAAAAACTTAAGACTGCCTTCCTCTTGACTCTCATATGCATTCGAGAGAAGTAGATAAGCATCATTCCATTCAGCACGCTCCCTACAGAGAACAGCTTATTTGTATCGATGTCAGCCTCAAGAACAACAAACCAGCAACAAGTAGAACTCGTGGCACTAGTCTCCTCATTTCTTTTCCACAAGGATTTTAAAATTAGTTTCCTCCCTTTACTTAACAAATATTTTTTTTTTTTTTTACTGGTCCACATCCTTTTTTTAGTGTAGTATTGCGTCCAGTTTCTTCAAATGTACAGGGAAATAAATATCTAGGTCTGTGTTTCGTTGTGATAATAAAGTGTCCGGAGGACAGAGACAGAAGTGGTCTACGTATAGATCTGGTAGGTCCTCAGCCATACAAGGCAAAAAGTAATAGCAATGCTATTTGCATTTTACTTTGGTATAGAGTCTATAGACCATACTAAGATATGCCATCATTAACAATATCTTTATAAACCTGATCAATATCAGTTCCTCACGTATTACACAATTGCCTCAAACATCTACTTGTTCTATTCTATATCACGTATCGCACAAAAAAATTGACTAATGGGTGAAGGCCTGAATGTATTGATAAAGAAGATAGGCTTTCGTTTCTTTCAGTCTAGAAAGAAAAGTCTAAGAGAAAGGACACCTTGATTCATAAAGTTTTCTCTTGTTTTGATGCTAAGGATTTAGGAGACATCCGAAAGAGAAAAAAAAAGAATGAAGTTTCTCTGGTGTTTGGACTACGAATTAAGATTGTCTTTTCCGCTGCTCCTGCAACTGCAAGTGAGTTGGTCAGAAGTAGAATGACATTTTTGTTTTCCAATATACATTTTTTTTTATTTCTGTGAGACTTGGACTCTCAAAACTGAAACTCATCGCAATCACTCTTCTACACACACCTCACACACATGTGAGGGACACGAACATATTTAATACACAACACACACATGGGAGGGACATGAACATATTTAACACACAACTCACACATGTGAGGGACATGAACATATTTAACACACAACTCACACATGGGAGGGACATGAACATATTTAACACACAACTCACACATGGGAGGGACATGAACATATTTAACACACAACTCACACATGGGAGGGACATGAACATATTTAACACACAACTCACACATGGGAGGGACATGAACATATTTAACACACAACTCACACATGGGAGGGACATGAACATAGTTGAAAGTCTTAAAGTGGCCGCGAAGAGGACACCAAGGGCAGAAGGCAACATAACCCCCACACATAACCCCCACATAACCCCCACATAACCCTTTGGACCAAAGGGAAGTAAAGGAAGGCATTGACACTCTATAGAGGAAGAGCCGGAACTAACAGGCGACCTTATAGGGCAGTCTCGTTCATCCAAATAGCACTAGACTAGAACACACAAGAATAATTCTTTTTTTTCCTTTTGTTTTCCTCGCCCCCCCCCTCCCCGAAAATTACTAAATAGACAACTTCTGAAATTATATCATGCTATTACTTGTAGAATGTTTAGTTCACAAATGTGGGAGACGAAAAGAATAGGGCGCATAGTAAAGTAAGCCAAGAGCCCTAACATAAGTCTCATAGTAATGTAAGCCAAGAGCCTAACATAGGTCTCATAGTAAAGTAAGCAAAGAGCCCTAACATAAGTCTCATAGTAAAGTAAGCCAAGAGCCCTAACATAAGTCTCATAGTAAAGTAATGTCTTCAGAGAGAGAGAGAGAGAGAGACACACACACACACACACACACACTTAAGACCTCTGCTGTGCCTAAAGGTGCTGTTCCAAATAACTGATGACGTAGTTGAAAGGTCTGAAGACAAGATGGACTCGCGTCACTATCAATGTTTAGACAAAGAGAGGAGAGGAGGGGGGAGAGGGTCACGTTTAGACACAAATATTTAGACACAGAATGCGACATGCAGTCACTTTTGGTGACTATTTTCTTTGCTACCTCGAACAAGGGAAAGAAATTGTACTTGACTGATAAGGTGGTATAAGTTTTATACTCTGTAAATTTAAAGCTAACAATAGATAACTATAAAACCTTCTATTTTCATGAGCATCTATTTAGCACAGTGGTTAGTGAACATGTATAGGCCTGAGGATGCTTTAGCTCTCGAGTTAAAATTCACCAAGATATCATCTTCTCTTTCCCTCACCTCTTTCCAACTGGGCCAGACCATTGATTAGGGTCATGATGTAGTGAGAAAGCTCAAAGCATGAAATAGAGCTAAACAAAAACAATTACTATGAAATATTTGTTATCGCACAGATTAATTTTTGTTAGTGTAGATGTATTACCAATTTAATCAAATGACTGATCTAAACGAATTGATACAACTACACTTCATTGAGGTTTTGTTGTGTCACTGTTTTTAAAGTATTTTTTTTTAATATATAAGGCAAATACAAATATAGTCTCTACCAAGGCTCGTTGTTCTAGCTGTTTTTGACATTTAGGCCACATGTTGTACGTTGGCCCGTGATTGTAGATCAGGGGCCCGTCAATATACGTTCGTCGTCGTAGTGTCTGCTAAACCTGCTTTACTTTTGAAGTGCAGAGAGTATTTGCTTCAATAAATATAATCATAAATTTAGTAATATACCATGTCAAAAATGGTTTACAATTTATGATGCACACAATGACGCACAGACTTTGAACAATGACGTCATCGAATAGAAAATGAATCCCAATGACGTCTCTATTCACGTTGTTCCTCGTTGCCAAACCTGATCTCAGGAGATTGTTAGTGCTCCTTCTTTCGTCAAATGGCACTGTTTAGCCTGTGAGTTGGACATAATCTGTTTTGATGTCTTAGAACTGTAATCACACATAATCAAATGAGCTGGCTGCCTGGTCGTGCGGCTTGCGCGCTGGACTGTCGTTCGGATTTATCGATGGTCGAGGGTTCAAATCCTGCCCGCTCTCATCCCCCGTCGTCCTGCGGGAGGTTTGGACTAGGAAGTAAACTATCTTCAACTCTGAAGGAACATCCGAAACATGTAAAACATTTTACAAACAGTGGATTTAGGCTTAAAGTTAGTTGTTTTTTTTTTCTGCTCGTTCGATATCACACACTTTACAAACATATTGTCAATTATTAGCAGTCACGTTCAGATGTTGAAGTTCAAAGCATCAAATTTAGCGGAAAACTATCGGCTGTGTCAATGTTTCGTTTGATTGGACAGTATCGGGTAAAGTGAAATAAAAACTGTATCTGCATTATAAACAATTTCTATTATTTAATAGAAAAATAGTAAAACATTTTTCCCTAAAGTTTCTAATTCATTATAGCTCCACCTATGGCATTTAAACCCGAAGAGGGTAAATTATAAAAAATCAAACTATATAAACTAGGTTTATCTAAAAGATTCAGTTATGTAACAGATGTAGTCGTACGAGATATCATGTTAATAACAAATAATAAAATTGATTGGCAGAATTTGGAGGAGGGGGTTGAATGGATCATTGAGATAAAGCACGACATAATGTTAGGTAGCGCCACTGTTAAAAAAACACAGAGGTACACATTTGAAAGAATCTTCTCAATCAATTCTTTACATAAGCCATTTGGACATTGCCTTTCAATATTCTGCTACCATCAGTAGTCCCTTAATCTTGTATATATATATATATATATATGTGTCTTCAAATCTCCGACAGACCTATAGATTAGTTTGTTTATTAATCAGTCTTCAGTCACTTCTACCTCCCCCCCCCCTCCCCCCACGTACAAACACAATAAAAAAAATCAGAACACTAGTAGACATTTACTTATTCAAAAGCAGAGTTTCGTGGGGAATTATTTTCCACCAGCAAAGTCTTTATATTGTTTTATTGGCAAAGACAAGTTAATTGCCTGACCATTTTGATCTCCAGTTCAGATCAATCAAATCGTCAATAATTTAAATCAGTGGCGTAGCTAGCTATGTGCGGGTGGTGCGGGCCGCAAGGGGCATCAAGTGACAAGGGCCATCAAACAAAGGACAATTTAAACTTTCTCAGTAAATGCCTCACAAACTCATTCTATTCCATTTGAACTGTAAACGTTTATTTATTGAGCTACTTTGTTGATATCCTCTCTTCTTTCTAAACTTAAATATTAACTAAAGACTAGCCTGAGTTGACAAGGTTTGTTGACATCTCTAATTAACGCACTTTTAGACGTCCACGTTACTTTCTTCTATGGAAAATACTCAACGGCAAAAAAAGTTTTCAGAAATTGTTACCCCCCCCCCAACCCCAAAAAAAACTAACTGTTTAGCTTCCCCTGCAAACTCTTTTCTCCAGATCAAGTATTAGGCTACATCAGCATGAACATGGATTAAACGATAGATGGAGGTTATCACCAAGAATTGAATAGGAAGAGACCAGCAGAACATTCAGACAGCTGGGAGGAAATGTGTAAAGGGCGTTATTTACAGCGGTGGTCAAGATTTATTGAAACAAGAAGGAAAAAATGGAAGCCCTACATAAAGAGACTCTTGGACATCATTTGGTTTGCTCTCCAATCAGAATCTGGCACTCTTGGGCATCACGAACAATTTGAAGAAGAATTGGAAGAACAAAAATGAAGGCATTTTGTTGGAGTTAGTGATATTACTATCCTAGTGGACTCCACTCCTGAAGGAACATTGGGTTCGAACCAAACTTACAAAAATACTTAAGCATTTATTGTAATTATGGGTGGTCATGGAAATAGATCATACAACAATTAAAACTAGCCATCTATTTTTTGATTATTTTCGATTATATACCTGACAACTAAAAGTTGGACCTAGCTTCCAACATTGACAGTAATGGATAACGACGAGTCTGTCATGGGCGTCATCAACACTAAGAATAAGCATGCCTATGGAATCTCTGCGATTATTTTAGAAAAACTAAGTTCGTATGGCTCAGAAATAATGGACTGCGGAGGTCAAGACTTTGATATTTGCTGTTCTCATGAAAGTTCAACACTAGGATGTCTCTCTAAATCTGGGCAGAATTGAAGCTGCTGAAACTGAAGTCGATGTAGTTCTATTTGTCGATATACTCTGCTACCATTTCTAGAGGACCTCACTGAAGCCAGTATTACCTTTGCTGAAAGTATATGCTCAGGCCTAGGGATTAGTGCGAAACCTCTTCGTATTGGCCACAAGAAAAAGATGCCTAGCGAAATAAATGAAGATTCTGTATTGACACACAAGAAAGTGATACCGAGGGAAATTTATTATCTATTGTACCGGACTGTTTAAAAGATTATCACAAAATTTGAGCACCTTATAATGTGGCTGAAAATTTTTATTTTTTGTCACTATCCCAACTTTTGAATCCTCAAATTGAAACAAATCTTGAGTGCTCCTAGCGAAATTAACAAAACTGAATTTCTTTTGGAGCGAAAGAGGCTTCAACGACTTATCAACGTTTCTTCAGAAGTACCAAATTTTTCAAAACAAAAACCTGGTGAGCTCGAGTTAAAAAAATATCGCCTTTATAGCTCAGTCCACAATATCGTGATCTTGATTCGCATATATCTGACGTTTGTGTCTACATACACATAGACGTTTGTTTAAAACTAAAGTTGATCAAGAATTAGTTGCAACTAACGATGACTAAATTACGACTGACTTCATTGGACATTTCATTTATTATACACGAATTTCCGGGGAAAAAATTGATTTCGCCATCAAATTAAACACGTAGAATTCATTGGAAGCATTTTTTGTCTTTGTTAGATTAATTTTTTGCGAATTAACAATATTTATTTTCTGGGGGTGGGGAGTCTTTGTTTTGCTATTATGTTGTTTTTTTTAGGGCATCATGAGGAGATCCCGCACGGGGCATCAAATACCCTAGCTACGCCACTGATTTAAATCTGCCAGATTGTAATTGTATTGGACTGTGCTGATGAAGTAATAAAATATATGCGTGTCAGTCGCAATTCGATGCACATTTACCAAATAGAAGTAAGGAAGGTAAATTTAAGTGAATATATTTAGGTAGGTGATGCTCACATATCCATCTATGTAAGTATGAGACAGTCAAGGACGGAGGCGATAGGTCTCTCATCTCGTCTGCACCTTGACTTTCGTTGCAAGGGGTGTTGTGACAGTTCGTCCTAGGGGTGCTGTGACAGTTCGTCGTAGGGGTGATGCGACAGTTTGTCGTAGGGGTGCTGTGACAGTTCGCGCAATCAAATACCTCCACTCTTTCCGGTCAACAGCTGTTCTTAGCAGAGAGAGAGAGGCCGGTCTATTTGTTCACGTTGTCCACTCAATATTTCTTTGGATGACCCTTTCTTCCCACTCCATTCACTTCACCATGAAGGATGACTTTTGATAGCAGGTCACGCCAAACCAGCTCAGCTTTCTGACAGCCAGAGTGTTGACTTCTAAAAGTACTAACTGCTACCCAGCAGTTTTCTGTAGCATTTGCCCTCAAAGGCTTGGATTCTTCTTTCAGCCTCAACGCTCAGTGCCCAACTTTCACCATAATTTTGGAGTCCAAAGACCAGAAAAAGAATATACATCTAATACAGACAAAAGCCGTTGTCCACCTGTGGTCATTCGATGTTCTCTTTTTGTTTTCTCCGCCAGTAAACAACGATTTTTTGGGGGTTGGGGGTTTGGAGAAAGGTCTCAAATGTATGTCTAGCTACTTTCGCGAGAGCTTTCCATCTGTCTTTTTCAGATTCTCTCTCTCTCTCTCTCTCTCTCTTTCTCTCTCTCTCTCTCCTTCTCCTGTTGAAGGTCCTGTTGAGCCCTATCGGATTCGATCCTATCTGAACTTACAGTAGATGTAGGCACCAAAGTGTTATTATCAAAATAATAAACGATTAATCAACTACATAGAAGCAAAAATCGTGGTGGTCGAGGGGTCTCGAGTTCAAATCTCGGTAAAGAATAGGATTTTGTAATTTTTAGAAGCCCACCATGAGTCCATCAAACTCTATGGTTACCTGACATACGCTGGGGAAGTACAAAGCGGTTGGTTCTTATGCTAAATACATGACATCCGTCGACCATAGAAAAAAACTTTACATCAAGATAGATCCTATTGCCCAGAGTCTACAGTACACATCTTTCTAGATCTTGATTAATACAACTTTGAGTTTGAGTCATAGATCTCATTGATTTAACACAACACAGATCGGCTTAATCAGCGTCAGATGTGACAAAATATGTAGCCAGCAGCCTAAACTGCTTAGTTACCAAAACATTTTTTCTACGTAGGATTTTGTAGGAGATGTTCACTCTAAACGTTAATCACAATAATCTTGTTCTTTGTTTACATTTTCATCTATAGCGGACTCGAAAGGGAAAAGAAGACGCTATTAGTTTTGAGTGGTATGTCCGTCCGTCCGTCCCGTTTAGATCTCGTAAAGTAGAAAAGATATTGAAAATCCGACATCATGATATTTTAGACCATTCAAAGTTCTGATGCAACGTCTACTATTTTCTTTTCTGAAAGGGAAAAATGTAAAAAAAAAAAAATTAAAATCAATTGTGCAGTTTTTTTTTCATAAAAATACATCATTTTTACAACTATTCACTATTAATACAGTGTACATAGGACACTTAACTAAAGTTCTTACGGAAATGCTGTTTTTTCTTGAGACTTTGAATAAGACAATTAACAATTAGATAAATTAGATAATCATTACATGGCATTAGTAAGGCCAGGTTCACCTTCACTTTCACATATCCCTTGATCTTTCGATCACGAAGGATGAGCTATATAGCACTTGATAATACGTTTTTGTAATACAAAATGTTGAATAAATTGTGAATTAATTGACAGCCTCGATAAGGGCACTAAACATGTACCCTTTAACTCGTGAACCATATTACTATTACTATTATTATTATTATTATACTAGAAACGAGTATTCATTCCCTGCACTGCCATGACCGAGCTTCGTTAAAGAGAAACAAAATTTATTATAGTCCCTTTATCAGTGTCCACTGAGGAATTTTCTGGTGATGTGGCTCACCTGATTTTGTTAAGCGCCTAAAAGTTAAAAGGAGCCTTTGTATGAAATTTCATGCGAATCCGTTCGACAGTTGACCAGATCTCTTGATCACTTACTGGTATTTTTGCGTATATATAATATTTTCTTTTGTTTTTAAATACGGACGTGTTTAACAGCACTCGTAAATGCTCTCTTAATCCCTGCATTGCGATCAATTCGTTTTCACCTGTGTTAAAAGTGTGTTGTGTGTGTGCGCGCGGGTGTGTTTGCAGTGCCGGATTTACGTACGCGCTACAAGTTATACCTTAGGGCCCAAATAAAATTGACCTATTGAGTTTATTAGCAATAATATGCCTAACTGAGTGGCATAAAGCGCTTGGCTACCTTTTAATAGCGATCGGGTTCGAAGCCCGACTCGAGTTTTAAGACAGCACTGAAATTTTCTTCAAGATAACCCCATCCCCAAAGGTCCACAAAAGAGATTGGACCATAGTGCACTGACCTTTCTATAAGCATGATAGATTTGGAATAGAAAATTGTTTAGAAAAAAATGATTCAAAGTTACAGATGTTTGTACAATTCCTCCCATTAGCTTGCAAACTCTTCATGGGCGGAACTAAAACCTGGAATCTAGACACGGATTTGGAATACGGCTCTAACGATTTTCCTAGAAATTTGACAGTTTATGTCTATCTTTGGGGGAAAAAAGGCTAATTGGCCACACAGGGAAAACTGTGTAGACAGTTATAATTTTTCAAAATAGTATGATCTTAAAATTAATATCTGTCTATTGAACGCGGGTCAGTGGCAAATCTCACAATACTCCATGAAGAGTCGAATAAATGTCTTTAAATGCTCTTTTTTTTTAAAGTCTGGATCCAAGAATTTTCTATACTAAGAATCACTAGAGGATCCAGAACTTTCGAAAAGGGGGGGGGGCGATTTTTTATCAAATCCTTAACCATAACTCTCTAACCCTAATAAACCCTAGCCCTATGTGTGTGTATATATATATATATATATATAAAAATATATATATATATATATATATTCAGAGACAAAATAAACTGGATTAATATTAGACTTTGGAGCAGTGTATCTCAAACTTGAGAGGAAAAACACAATTATCACCACTATTCAACATCTATGGGTTTTTGTGGAGAGCAGAAAGGTTCGGTGTGGCGACGACGGCCCTTACCGCTCCCCTTCTAGATACGCCAGTGCTTTGAGTAGTTTTAAACATGGGTGTAACCAGAATTTTTTTCTTGTTGAGAGAGGGGAACTGGGGTGGAGTAAAAATGTCATTTATTAATTACAAAATGTCACCAGCTTCATAAAGGAGGGATTGTAATTTTTTTAGGTAGCAGTTTTTTTTTCACTATCTAAATACTTCTTAATTGTTTATCAGTTTAATCTTCTGGGTATCCGAAATTCATATTACTCACAACCATATCACGCAAATATAATGGAACGATAAAGCCATTCCTCCTTTTTTTTTTTATCTCAAATACCTTAGGGCCTTACCCAATCTAAATCCGGCCTTGTGTGTTTGTCTCGCTGAAGCGTAAGGCCGTGTTGAAGACAAATAATGTAACATCAGATACGACGTGTACAGATGCCTTATGTTCTTGCCCATGCTATGATTTCACGTGACCAACATTCTTTGTGTGTGTAGTTATAGTTGGTTACTTAAGCTATTCATTTTTTAAATTAAAAAATCCGCTTTCCTTAGGACAATTGGAGTCAAAAGTGGGGAGGGGGGGGGGGAAAGCATATAGTAGGCCCCTACTTACTGAGAATTAATGGGTGGGGGGATCATACAGGAAGTGAAGTGACAAGGTAACAGAAAGGAGTGGGTGGAGCAGACGACATATGAATCACTTCAATGAAAGAAGAAACAAACCAAATACATATCCTATTAGATCTAACTTATTCAAGATTTTCATCCATGAAGAACACAAATATAAAAAGCAAGTTTTCTGGTGTATCCGCTGTACAGAATATAGGAAAGGTTGATAATCTACGCTTTTTTATATATATTTATATATATATTTTGCGCACTTTTTGTTTCGATGTAAAATCAAATTTCCAAGCTCTTTCCCTTGTGACACAAGATGGTGTCGTTGTTTGAATAATTATTATTCTGTTAGCAACAGGGATCTTTCAAAATGGCGTCCTTGACCTGGTTTGGTTTGTCGATTTATATCGAAGTCTCTCCCCATCTCCCCTATTGTATTCTATTTTTCTTTAGGTTTCCTTACATCGTCTCCACATTGCTCCATGCAGTTTTCTATTCGTATTCAACGTTACGCTGTTTTATTGCTTAAAGACTTTTAAAGAATGCAAATCGAATCTCTAAGCATTGAAAAGCTAACAAAGAGGAGATTATTGTGTTTGAAATGCCTAATCCCTGTTGTTGTTTCCCCCTATGATATGATTCAGACAATCAATTATTTTCAACGTTGTACAAAGCTATAGATTCTATCTACAGAAAGAATTCGTGAGAATCCATAGATAGCTAAGAGAAAGTCACTAAAGGTCGCTAAAATGTATAGCTTTAACATTTAAAGCTCTATCTGTCTGTCTATCTATCTATCTATCTATCTATCTATCTATCTATCTATCTATCTATCTATCTATCTATCTATCTATCTAACGTAAATGAATCGAATATAGACTGTAATTTTTTTGTTGTTTGTTGAAACATATAAATTGCTTTTAAAAAAAAAATGTATCTTCAGGTCAGTACTGTGAAATGCTGAAGCCCCGTACACACTGGTGATATTATGAATAGAAGTCTCCAGCAAGTGATGTGAGCTCTTAAAGCAGTATTCGAGGAGAAGCCTTGACCGCCAAACGATACCTTGCATTCTGAGCAGTGAAAAAAAAAATACATAAAAAAAAAATTGCGGGTCCTATTTAGTGTCGAGACCTTTTACGGTTGTACCTCCCTACACTTTGAACACCCCTTAGTCAGGGTCATTTTAATAGAATAGATTGGCTATAGTAAATACATTTAAGGTCTAGGTCTAGGACTCTAGGTGATGGTTTGTTCATGGTCGGCCTTAGGCATAGGCAAACTAGGCAGCTGCATATGGCCTCCGAATCCACAGATAGCCAAGAGAAAGTCCCTAAAATTCTAAAATAATTTTAGAGAGAAAATAATTGCAAAAGGTGCATCAAATCTCAAACCTAGCTTCTTGTTAGACTACCCATGCTAGAAGACCCTTGTTGCTTTCTTTTCATGACTGATTTGTTGCTTTGATTTTGTTTATTTTAGATGAGATTTTAATACTAAACCTTCACTTGCACAAGCACAGCGAAGCGGGTTTTGAGTTTAAAACCCCCTACCACGGGGTTTTGAGTTTAAAACCCCCTACTAGGGGTTTTTGCAGTTAAATCCCCCTCTTCTATAAAACAAAACAACAAAAAAAATGCAAACGACAATCCCCAAATTCCAAAAGCACAGTTAAGGAAGATTTTGATTTTAAAACCCCCTCCAAAATTTACGATAAACCCCCTCTTCAATATAAAAAAAGAGAATTACACACTCAAAATTCTATGAGCGTAGCCAAAGGATTTTGAGTTTAACCCCCCCCCCCCCCGCCTCTCTTCAGTAGGGTTTGAAGCTAAAAAATACCTCAATATAAAAAAAATGCAAATTATGCACTCAGAATGTTATGAGCGTAGATAAATGGGTTTTGATTCAGTTTTAAGTTTAAACCCCCCTTCAGCGGGGTTTGAAACTAAAAATACCTCTTCAGTATGAAAAAAAAAGCAAATTATGCACTCAAAATGTTATGGGCGTAGATAAATGGATTTTGACACAGTTTTGAGTTTAAACCCTCCGCCAGCGGGGTTTAAAGCTAAAAAATACATCTTCAATGTAAAAAAAAAAGAAAAAAAGCAAATTATGCACTCAAAATGATATGAGTCTTGGACCGGACAAAATTAGTGGCAAGCTGATCAAGCTATGTGCGGAGCAAATTTCTTCTATCTTCTGTCATATCTTTAACTAGTCATTGCAAACGTGCGTAATTCCAAACATCTGGAAAACTTCAGAAATCATACCAGTGCCTAAGAAACCAAAAATAGATTGCTTAAATGATTTCCGCCCAGTAGCACTAACACCTATTGTTATGAAATGTTTTGAAAAATATATTCTTAAACAACTTGTAGCAAAAGTCAATAACAGCCTAGACCCTCACCAATTTGCATACAAAGCAGCTAGAGGAACTGAGGATGCCATTCTATTGCTTTTGGACCAGCTTTATAAGCATCTCGATATACCCAAAACATATGCACGAGTCCTCTTCGTAGATTTCTCCTCGGCTTTCAATACCATACAGCCACATCTAATGATAAACAAACTGAGTAACTTAAATGTAAGCCCTTACTTGCAAGCATGGGTTCTAAACTTTTTAACCCAACGGCCCCAGTATGTTAAAGTCAACAACACCAAATCGTCAACTCGAGTACTATGTACGGGTGCTCCACAAGGTTGTGTACTTTCTCCTGTGCTATACACTCTTTACACTAATGACATAAGAAGCATCTATGACTCAGTTAAACTCATTAAATTCGCTGATGATACTGCCATAGTCGGTCTTATTTCAGGAGACGAAACTCAGTATCGAAGCTCGATAGAAGAGTTTACAAACTGGTGCACCGACAACTTTCTAGAACTGAATGTAACAAAAACTAAAGAACTTATAATAGATTTTAGAAAGAAAAAACAAACTATACGTGAACTGCAAATAAACACTACATCTATAGAACAAGTAAAGGCATATAAATATCTAGGCATTATCATCAACAACAAGCTTTCATGGGAAGACCACCTTGGAACTCTGACAAAGAAAACAGCCCAGCGACTCTTTTTTCTATACAAACTCAACAGTTTTAAATTAATTAAGAAGATCCTTGAGACATTTTACGGCGCGACTGTACAAAATCTGCTAACATACGGAATAAGTTGTTGGCAAGGCAACGCCTCATCTAAACTGTTGCAACGTCTAGAAAACATCATTAAAAAAGCATCAAAAATTACACTCACAACATTACCACATTTAAAGGAACTTTTTGAACAAACGTGCCTAAGAAAAATCGAAAAAATCTTGGAAGACAACGGCCACCCGCTCCATCAGAACTACGCCAGGTCGTCGCGAAGTGGGCGACTGCTGTCAATCAAAACAAGAACGGAGCGGTACAAAAACTCGTTCGTACCTCACTCGGTCAGACTCTATCACCGCCACTCATTGATCAGAGAACATGAAATGCACCAAGATACCTGTGTGTAGTCGCTGAATGAACTCTTTATGTTGTCTGTTGTATTTATGTGTATTTTTCTGTTGTGTTGTCTTTATATGAGAAACGAGTCCTTGTAATCACAACAAATTTCCGTAAGGATCAATAAAGCAGTCTTAGTCTTAGTCTTAGTCTTAGTCTAAAAGGGGTTTTGAGTTAGAGCCTCCCCTCTTTCAGATGGGTTTGATGCTAAAAAATACCTCAATATAAAAAAAGAATATTACACACTAAAATTATTTGAGCGTAGCCAAGCCAATTGGGCTTTGTGAGTTTAAACCCCTCTACTCCAGATGGTTTTGAGTTTAAAATCCCCCTACAGAGAGTTTTGAGGTGAAAAACCTCTATCTTCAATATTATTCTAAAGCAAACTACAGTTACCAAATTCTTTGAACGTAGCTAAATGGGGTTTTGAATTTAAAAAAAAAAAAAACTCCAGAGATTTTTTAGTCTAAAACTTCCAACAGATGATTTAGACGATAAAACTTCCCTTTTCGATATAAAATCTAAAGCAAACTATAGTCACCTATTTCCAAGAGCGTATTCAAGAGAGGTTACACATTTCTACCAGTGGCTGGGCTCCATTGATAAAGTGCAGTGAATAGTCATGTGCCGAAATTGAAAAACACTAAATGTGGCTCAACAAAGATGGCTAAGACAGATTTTAGGAGTCAGTTATAGAGATCGGGTCTAAATCAAGGAACTCCTATGCCGAACTGGGAGTTGACCCCTTAGTAAGATTGTGACAGAGCGTCGCATGAGATTTGCGGGACATGTTCTCCGACAAAATGAATTACGCATACTTAAGAGTTGCGATGACATCCTAGTACAACTTAGTGCCAGTAAGGCAGTGAGAATAGCATTTGAGGATTTTGAAATAAAACTTTTTAATAGAAGGAAAATTTACTGTAGATACCTCAGAACATTCATTTTGTTGGCTTTCAATACCAGAAATAATGCTTGGCGGCGGGGTGGTGGAGATCCAAGCGCTCCCCCAGATCCCGTTGCTGTCAATGGCGGGCAGTCTACAATTTTTCAACTAACTCCATGTAGAAACATTGTAGGGCATGAACGGTCAGAATGTAATAAAGATCATGTACACACACACATACTATTTTTTTTTCTTGGGGGGGGGGGGAGAAAAAAATCCCCTCCCCAAACCTCCTCCCCCACGAAAAAAAATCCTGGCTACGCCCATGCTTTGCATGTAACTTGTTACATGATACTACACGAAGCTAACAGCTTTGCTAATGAAAGAAAAGAGACTTGAGACAAGACGTCACTGGACTACATACAAACTTGTAGACGGCCTATGTGGGTTAGACGTACTAAGACAATGCATCCCATAAAACTGATACTATCATCTCAATCTCGTGAGTTCGTCTTGTTGATTACATCCCATCCCATGTAACGTCCACTTAGCCGGACCTGTCTACTCTCATGGAAACAACTTTCGATTTTTTTTCTCCTATCTATGGTGATAAACTTTTGTATCATCATTTCTCACGTTGACCAAACAGCAAGGCATGCCTTATTGCTTTCTTTTTTGTTTGTTTGATAGCTAAGGGAGACAAATAGACAGTGGAAAACACACCTGGAAATCTTTTTCTACATCACACACGCACAGATGCTATCACGTGACTGTAATGCACGCAAAATCAACCCCAACAACTCTAGCTTTTTAGCTGCCTCGAAAAGAAAAAAAAAATTTTTTTTGGACTGTCCGTCTGTCTGTCATGTTTATCTCTCAAAAGCAAATAAAATAAAAAAAAAATTGAGTGTAATTATCCCAATTGTTTTGAACCAATCATGCAATGGACTTTTTATAAATCTAGAGTAGTGGTCTTCAACGGGGGCGCTATTGCCCCCTGGGGGGCGTTTTCTAGATTTCGGGGGGCGCTGGGAGCCAAAAGGGGCGGTTGGGGGTGCTGGGCACAAAAGGGGGTGGTAAGGGGGCGCTGGGTATAAAGGGGGAAAGAAGAAACTAAAGGTGCACTGAAACAAAACAAATTTTAAAATTCTTCAAAATTAAAGCTGGGAAACTAAGTATAGAGAAATTATAGTTAGCTTGCTTCTAATTTAAGAACAGAAACAGCGCTAGAAATTGAGTTCTGGAATCCCATTTTTTATTTTATAATATTACTCTTTTGCTGTAATCGGATGGTATCTAGTGTCCTTAGATCTTGCGCGCATAAACGTTTAAGATTTGATAAACAAACTAGGTAATACGCCTTTTTATTTTATCTACATATGTTAGGGTATGTTACATATGTTAGTATATTGATATGTAAATGTTAATTGAAAAAAAACGTTAAAGCTAACATTCAAATATAATAATTTAACCTTTTTTAAACAAAAAACATTGGTAAAGTGTTGTTACGAAAACTCACTGGTATGTAATGAAATATTGCTAAGTGCTTTAGTGAATTGTCACTAGATAAAATGTATGTTCTACTTTGAATGACAGCATTTTCAGATGAGGTTATGAAACCAAGTTGGCTTTACGAACATATAGCAATATCCAAAAAAAAATTTAAAATATTCATGAACAATTATAAAAATGTACTGTTAAAGCAATATTAAAAAAAAAAGTGTTTTTTTTTTTAAAGTCTTATGATATTGTTTGAAAATTGATAAAAAAAAAAACCCACACATTTTACACAAAAAAGACTTTTTTTGTTAGTGATGAAATATTTCAAAATTGTCTAATCATGTAGCTTATGACCACATACAAAATTAAATATGTCGTCCTAAGCTACATATATCCTATAAAGTAGTAGAAAGTAAGGCGTATGTATGTATGTCCCACATAGAAACCAAAACCATTTGACCAATCTTGATAAAATTTGGCAGAAATGTTCCTTGGGTACTAACTGGAACCGTAACGTATGTATGGTAGCCCAGGCGCCGTCCCTCAAGGTGCCGCTACATAAATGGCGTGTCCGCACCGTTAGCCTGGTACAGTATACGAAAACGACGGGCCGCGTCTCTAGTCTCTAGTCCGCGAGTCCGGAGTGCCCGTGTCCATTGGAAGTGATCGCAAAATCAAACTCTAAGTTTAGCCCCGAGTCTTGCTCCCTGTCGGACAGGATAGCGGGAAGGAGGAACTCGCTGTCCAATTCAGGCTGTTGAAAGGGAGCTTTTGTTCGCTTTTTGCTGGCCTTAGTGTTCCAAGTGCGACGCACAACACTACTAGACAATTTCAGATGGTAACCCTAAAATAAACTTAAGACCCTCAAAAAAAAAGTTGCTCAACTCTATGAAAGCATTACTGTTTCATTGTTCTAGGCCATGTTTACAAGAGAGAAGATCGAAAGGATCTAGATCTAGATCTAATTTTTAAAACTACTTTTTGCACAGATAGTTTTTTACTTATACACTTCACGATACAACATATAGTCTATTGATTTTATTATTTAATAACCTTCAAATTTGTGTTTCAAAAGCATTTACATAAATTCGTTCCTTATATCTGCGATTTTAGAATTCCTGACGTACATTCTTTCATTAGACTTAAGACAAGACCGAAATGTTACAGATCTCTTTTTTCCTAGGTCTAATTCAACTCTAAGATGATAGAACTTCTCTTCGCAAAGATAGTTTTATAATTAAACACATGAACATACTAGTCCATTCATTTCATATTTTAATCAAATTAACATTCAAATTTGTTTTTCTAAAGCATTTTTCATACATTCGATCGCTATAGCTGTGAAGCCGTGTTGACGTACATTTTAATAGTTCCATTCATCTGTCGCAGCCAATATTTAACTGTTGATCAGGGGTGGGCAACCTTTTTGTATCGAGGGTAGCATTAAATAAAATTTTGGGAATGGGGGCCGCATATATATATATATATGTGTACTTACAACTTAGAAAAATACTTATATAGTTATATTTATGATGTATTATACATTCACTTTTCATTTCTTCACAATCCCAATTCCCAATTGAGGAACCACAAGAGTTAGCTATTTCTGATACCAATTAACGATTTAAGAAAAGCAAAAACTTTGCAATTGTCTTTTTACATCACATAATTTCACCATAAATGTACAGTTATACTTAATGTAAAGTATTTAACTGATTACAGTCGTCCCAGAACTGTGGAACTAGCTTACTACTTGTGACTGCTGTCAAATATCAGTCAACCATCATTGACCTGTTTTTACACTTGTTTAGTTTCCACAAAATGTTACTTGTTCACAGTTGTATGTGGTCCCAAATAAAACTCCCGCGGAAGAACCGACTTGAAATTCTCTTTCAGGTAATAATTTGTTTCGAATTATGTCCTCTGGAGCTGAATTTGATTCTGTGCTAAATGGTGAACTGATGGGATTGAAAACTGGTTCTTGACGTCTTCAAATTTGCTTTATGAATTTCACAATTAAGGAATCGAAATAAGTCTTGTACTTTTACTAGAAATAGTTTCACCTTTCAACAAAGGAAAATGACAAAGATTGTTTTCACTTGCTTGCCTGGAGAAATGGGAAAGACTTGTTTGAAAAGATTTAACATGTACTTACATTTCATATGCTAACAACTAATTGCAATAGTTATCACGAAAAACATGAAATCTGTTTTCCACTCATTAGAAATATTAGTAACAAAGTCACAGCCAATGTCCTTCAGGGAACATAGAAATTTCTTCATTGAGATTTAATATAATATTCTCAATCCCTTTCCCATTCTAAGTCTTCGTATACATCGGAATATTTTGTTTCTAAATCTTCAAGTACTTTTCGAAACTGCCTGTGTTGAAGACCTCTGGCCCTAATAAGTTTAATTGTTATACCGGTGAAATCAATATCATATAGTGATATTTTATGCAGCTTTGTGCAAACATTCCTGTTTATGGTTGGGATATTCTTTATTTAAAAAACAAACAAACTGTTTTCCTAGTCAAAGATCGAGCTCCATCAGTTACACTTTCCATCTTGTTTCAAGCGTACCCAACACTCAACACAGCATGTTGCCCGCAGATCGTAATTTGCCCACCCCTGCTCTAGATCCATTTTATCTATAGATGTACTTTATACTTTAACACCAAATAAAGTCCATTTCATATTTTAATAAGCTTTTAAGTCTTGCATCTTCATGGATATGAATTAATGTTTCTATGTCGTTTAATGTGACATAATCTCCAGGACTAAATGAAGTTGTGAATGTTTCTTCCTGAAAGTTATCTTCAGATTTACATTCCTGAATTGTTTTCGCCTAGCTTGCGAGGATATTATTAGTCATTTGTGTGCTTTTAATTTTTTTTCTTTAACCTTTACTTTCGATTTCTGTTTGGCTACATGTTTAACTGTTTAAATAATAGTTGTGATATCAGGGTCCCGCTTTAGATTCACTCGAGTATGTTCATGTTAGCTCGACTTCTATAGGACTATAAAAAAAAAAAGGTCTTATGCTGTTTGTTAATCTCTTGGTGTGTAAAGAGAATAAAATCTCAGAGGCACGGTTACGAGTAGGCTATATGCGAATCCATTATTTCTGTATGTGGCTAGTATTACACAGTTAAGTATGTAAAGATCTTTTATAAAAAGTAAGCTGATGCCAATCACATTTACGAGACTTCCTGACATTTGATATGACCCATTCTGCAGCCCCCACAGACCAATTTAGGCACCGGTTCACCGAGGTTTGCCCGGTAGCCCCTATTGCCAGCCCGCCCCTGTTAATAAAATAATGATACATTTTTCGACTGATTCAGGTGTTGTCATTACCAGTGAATAATTATACAAAGTTTCAACTTGATCTGATAATCGGAAGTGGTAGAAAATAAAAACGTCTACAAGATTCCATACCGACAGACAAACAGACAGAAAATACCATGTCACGATATTTTAGAGCTTGCATTAAGTCTGTGCACAACGGCTTCATTGTTTCTTCTGAAAGCAGACCATTTTGCTTAGGAAGCCGTTTTTTTTAATAAAAATTTAGCAAGGGAAGTGATTATTGTGTATATTTTTTTAACATTTATGTTTGTAGTCTTATTTCCTATAAAAAAAGTTACAATAGATATTTCTATTTCTATTATATTTCTAGTGGTGCAAGGAACTAGTAATTTACCGATTATGTTTATTTCTGTTTAAAAAAATAATTCATTTTGTATGTATATATTAATTACAGTTTTAAAAACATAATTTAATAGCAAAATTTTAAGCTACTGAGTTCAATAGTAATGGCCATTCTACATACAGCTTTCTAATTACTGCTAGAGGCTATGGGTGAGAGATTGGGCATTCAACGGCTCCTTGTTCCAATAGGCGAGCCTGGTACCGTCGGTCCCGGGCTTGATGCCCTGCCTCATAGTGGAGCCCGGGTGGAAACGGTCGGGAAAAGGGACAGCTATTCTAAAGGGTAGCAAAACAAGGCTCCCGCGGGAGTGCCTAAGAGCCTACTAAGAGGGTGCGAGAGCATCCTCATTGCACTGTGCGGGGATGTAAAATAACTCACACAGTGATCTGTCAACGTCCAGGCGCCGTCCCTCAAGGGGCCGTTACATAAATGGCATGTCCCGCACGGTTAGCCTGGTAGATTATAGAAATACGACGGAGGTTCCAGTGGTGCGGACTTTGGCTGCTTTTCTAGTCCACGAGTCCGGAGTGAGTGTCCGTGTCCATTGGAAGTGAACGCAAAATCAAACTCAAAGTTTAACCCCGAGTCTGACCCCCCGCCAGACAGAAGGAACTCGCCGCCCACATCAGGCCGGTGGAAGGGAGCTATTGTTCGCTTTTGATGGCCTTTGAGTTCCAAGTGCGACGCACAACTCTACTAGACAATGTCAGATGGTACCGTCGGCACCAAATAACACTTAGTCCATTGAATACTTTGAGTATTAACAATGAACTAATACTAATATCGTCGTCAGTCGACCAATGAAGTCGCCACCACTTTGACCACACACGTGTCTCTATGGAAAAATGCAGGATCGTGGTTCTTGGAAGTTTGGACTTCCTAGCTATTTCTTGCTGGATAAATTGAAACCTTCCTAGTTAACTACAGTACTTACCAAGCAGTTGGGCCTTCGGGGGACGCCATTAAGTTTGTGTTTTCACAAACTCTGTACTTTCCCCCCTCATTTATTTGTTTTGTGTCATTGAATGAGTGTATGTGTGTGTGTCAGAGAAAGATAGAGAAAAGGGGGGGGGGAATAATGTTTACCACCAATTGAGTGAAAAGATGCCAGTGCTACATTGTGTAGATCTAGATGTCTATGCAGCAAGCGAAAGTGAACGGCGCATCTAATATCTACATGTTGACAAGATCGCAATATTCAAGGATTAAGACACGACTACATGTTGACAAGATCACAATATTCAAGGATTAAGACACGACTACATGTTGACAAGATCGCAATATTCAAGGATTAGGACACGACTACATGTTGACAAGATCACAATATTCAAGGATTAAGACACGACTACATGTTGACAAGATCACAATATTCAAGGATTAAGACACGACTACATGTTGACAAGATCGCAATATTCAAGGATTAAGACACGACTACATGTTGACAAGATCACAATATTCAGGATTAAGACACGACTACATGTTGACAAGATCGCAATATTCAGGATTAAGACACGACTACATGTTGACAAGATCGCAATATTCAGGATTAAGACACATTTTGCCATACAACTAGAAGATCTATTTCTTGGGGCGAATTTTTCTTTGATGTTGCCCCCCGGGGGGGGGGGAGCTGTCCATAAAAGAATTTTAAAAAAATGTAAGGTTTATGTGTGCGCTTTTTTTTTTTAGAAGTATAACCTAGATCTATCTATCTATCTATCTATCTATCTATCTATCTATCTATCTATCTATCTATCTATCTATCTATCTATCTATCTATCTATCTATCTATCTATCTATCTATCTATCTATCCATTCTCCTGCCTATCTATCTATCTATCTATCTATCTATCTATCTATCTATCTATCTATCTATCTATCTATCTATCTATCTATCTATCTATCTATTTATCTATCTATCTATCTATCTATCTATCTATTATCTATCTATCTATCTATCTATCTATATATCTATTATCTATCTATCTATCTATCTATCTATCTATCTATCTATCTATCTATCTATCTATCTATCTATCTATCCATTCTCCTGCCTATCTATCTATCTATCTATCTATCTATCTATCTATCTATCTATCTATCTATATCATTTCCTCTACCTCTCAAGTCGTCTCCATCTATGAGCGTGTGCGAGTATCTATATATATAATTCTCTTCTTCCCTCAACAGTTTAAACGAGTAGTAAGGAGTAAAGGAAAGATCACTCTGCGGATAGTCCACGAGAAAACAAGAGGCGGGGGGGGGGGGGGGGAGAACACGTAGTCACAAAATAGAAACCAAGAAATATCACTTTTTAAAAAATTTCTACCTGGCGCAATCCTCCCAGTGTCAATACTGCACTGAATCGTTCACAACATCATCTCTTCTCAATAAACATTCAACCCCCCTATGACACATTCTTTGAGTGTGTACATTGCAAACGTTCTTTCAAGCAGTCGAATCTTCTCGCAAAACACATACACATTCATCGGATTCAGCTTTCCGCTGCATTTCAAGAACACACTGCCATTGGCATAGAGGAACATAGCATTGGACTAGCTACCGCACTATGTACTTCTTGCAATGCTCTTCATTGGTCATCAGAGGTCAACAAATCCGGACATACATTAAACCAAGTGTCGTCATAATGGTAAAGTGTCATTGTTATCCCAAACTCCAACTTTATTACAAGACCTCTTGAGTGGCAAGAATCCACTGTCACAAAATTTCTGTGATCATATCATCATCATCAAACTCCATTAGAGTAAGGGGTTGAGAGGTGAAATCCTCTCTTGCAAAAGCCCTGGACACAGAAACCCTGCTGTCTTGCGTAGTGCATAAATGTCACCATACAGGTCGAGACTTTTGGGTTTTTAGACCTGTCGAGGCAGTCTGGGGCAGTCAAACAGAATATGAAGCACGGTTTCCTCTTCTTCCCCGCAGCGGGGGCACCGTGAATCGAAATTTGGCCATAGCCGTGAGAAATATGAGCATATCAGAGAGTACAACTCTGCTTTAGCTTTCGCATCAATGGGCGCCCACATCGCTCAACCACCTGGCCATGGACCTTATGCTTTCCGAATCCACAGTCAAATTGATCATCAAGTCTCTTCTCTGTATACCAATGCTAACACGCCCCCCTGGATACGTTCAACTAGATATCTTCCATTCTGCTGAGGCTACTACTCAACGTTTGCAAAACGATTGTAACAGGCTGTAACATTACCTTCTGTAACAGGCTGTAACATTACCTTCTGTAACAGACTGTAACATTATCTTCTATAACAGGCTGTAACATTACCTTCTGTAACAGGCTGTAACATTATTTTCTCATCGCTTTCCTGTTCATTCTGATCCCGTTCAACAACTATATGGCGACCTCGACTTCTCAACTGTCACTTCGGAACAACTCAGCACGCGAGCTCTATTAAGTGTCACGAACAAGTATTGCTACTTATCCCAACCGACGAAGTAACTTACACCAGCGTTGACTCCAGCGTCACAGATGATCCCGCAGATCACGTTTCATTCCCCGAAGAATTTCTTAACTGTCTTGGGATGGGGGAAGGTGAGAGCACTAGCGGATTCAAAACTTTGGAGTGGGGGGGGGGGGGCGAAATTTTTTCCAAACCCTAACCCTAACGCACAGTAAACCCTAACCCTACGCATAAACGTGGTTGCAGAATAAATATCTTTATATATCTATATCTATATCTACCTATCTATACATATATATATATAAATATATTATATCTATATATAAATAAATATGAGAATTAAAAAAATATTGTTTCTCAACTTTCGGCGAAAAAAAAAAACAGGCATGTTGAGCCCTTTCTTTTGATAGCTTGGGGGTCAGGGGTGCGCTGTAAGTCTCCTCAGTGGGGTTCGGGGCAAAACCCCTAAGCCAAAAGCGTTTTATTGAATTCTTCGATTGGGAAACGCATTCTACTGAGATCTACAGCTCATTATGATGCCAAAAGCGTTTCCTTGCATTTTTCACTGCAGAAATGCATTTTCCTGACATCTACAGTTCATTATTCATCCTATTAAAAAATGTCTTTTTCAATAATGTTTTAATTAAAAAAATATTCTAATATTAAATTATAGGACATTACTACATTGCAAATAAAACGATTTGAAGACACCCGACATATTTAGATTAAGGCTTTGCGAATCGCCGCCGAAAAAAAATATTCGAAAAATAAAATTTTTAATAAAACCTCATTTGTAAGTGATACATTTAGTTCAATAGGAATGTTTGTAACATTGTTTTGTTACAGAACTAGAATTCAAAGCTCTAACAAAACACGTCGGAAGTGGGAGGAGAAATTAAGTGGACCAATTAGATTCAGATTCTACTCTAATTTTTTTGCATTTTTAAGGTTCAATCATAAATTGTGAGCTATGGTCCCAAATTTATTTAACTAGAAAAATAGCAGATTGAGTTAAGGTTGGAAAAAGCAACTAGAAAAAGAATATTTGGGTTCAGAGCTTTCTTTAAAAAAAATGATAAATTCATGTGAAATTACATAAACACTGTCGCCATATTTGACTTCTGTTTTAAAACATTATGTTTTCGTCTGGAAAGGGGAGGGGGTGGTAGAGTGAAAACGTTTAATCCGCGCTCCATTTTATAATTTCTGCTAATGATTGCATTTGGCATTAAAGAATAGAGGAGGGGCGACTCGATATAAGAATTTAATTTATAGCATATATAAATTATATTAGTGACAGATTTTTTTTAGATTTTGAAATTTCTTAACTATAAAACAAAAAGAAAAGGTATTGGTTTGCCCGATGGGCGGAAGGCGATTGCACGTATGGCCCCTCCCACCTGGTACAACCCTTTTTCATTTTGTTATTTACTAATGATAAAATTTGAGATTAGAGTGTGGTGCGACATAATATACAAATGGGTTCACATATCAACACGTAGCTTATATAGATATTCAACTAACAAACTAGGATTTTCCATAAAAATAGAACCTCCCCCCCCCCAACTCAGAGGGCTAGAGTGGGGAGGGCAGTAGATGCAATCGCCCCCCCCCCGCTTACCCCACTGAATCGGCCAAGATACCAGAAGGGGAGCGATGTAATATATAAATTATATTTTGATTCAGCTAATTTTGTTCACACACTATGATTTACCCATAAAAATAGGACCGCCCCCCCCCCACTCAAAGGGTTTAGGGCATTAGAGGAATTCTCCCCCCCCTCCCCACTCAATCGGCCAACAGGTGAACGACATAATATAAAGATCGGTTAACACCAATAACAGGTTTAAATCATATAGATAATTAATTGATTGTGTTAGCAAGTTGTGATTTCTACAAATAAATTTGACGCCCCCCCACTCGAAAGTTTAATGGGGGGGGGGGCGGGATTGATGTCACCGCCCCCTCCTGACCACACCAAATCATACTAGAGGGGGGGGCGAAATAATCCTAAAATAGGTTGAAATATAAATTATTAGTATATATTGTTACAAATGAACAGTGATAGGTAGAGGTCAACGTGTGACCCCAGCGAGATGACACAGCAGCGAGTGTTCTCTGGAATCTACGCGTATAAACAAAGGCAGGATGTGACGTGTCCTCACGTGTTGTTCCAGAAGGTACTAGTAGTGTTTGTGCAACTTTGGAGCCAGAGAGTTAATGTAAAAGTCGTGAGTGAGTCTTGGGAAGTAGTAGGTAGAGTCGTCGTTACTGTTGTCTACTGTGCGAGACAGTGGTAGAGAGATGTGTACGACTCGATGCAATTTAACTAGGGTAGAGTTAACTGGAGTGGACTACTGTCGTTAAAGTCTATACAACGAACTACAGTGGACTTGAGCCGTTACAGTCGATACAGTCGATGTAAGACGTGTACGGCTCTGATTCGGTAGACTTGAGGACGACTTGGTTCAGCTTTGGGAGACCTGGAGCGACACTGGGAAGCATACGGCTCGATGCAAGAAGAGAAGAGATGAATTGCAACGAAGTGAAGAAATGAATTGCAACGAAGTATAGCTAACTGTAAACTGACAGATATTGTACAGTCTTCTACTATACATGTTACAGTAACAAATTGTTAGAGTTCATAGTCAATAAAGTTATATGAAACTGAAAGTTGAGTCGTCAAGTTCTTTGCAGTGTTTTTATTTGTGTGACTTCTAGTACATTTAGCCAGAAGATTCAGAAATACGTAACAATATTATTAACATAAGTAATAAATTCGTATACAATTGTGTGAATTCTATACTAAAATTCGTCCGTCCCCCCCCTCCGAGTGAGGGGGGGGATCGCCGCTACCGCCCCCCCCCCTGGATACGCCAGTGGGTGAGAAGCGGGTCTCTCTCTTCTTGTTACTTCAGACTCCTGTGTCATAAACAAGGAAGCGTGTCGACTGCGGTGGCTTTGTTGATATTTTGACTTTTTTCAATGGAGGAGTGAACATTCCATTCAATTAAGACATTTGGGTCTAATGTGTGTATTATTTCCGGAAAAATATTACAAAAACGTGTACAGGCTTATCATAAGTAGGACTAGAGATTGTCAGTCCCCTACACGTTTGCATTGCAGTTGCTTTGTTTTGTGGATTTGGTCAATCAACAGATAACTCATTTATATAGAGAAGAATAAAATACAAAGTTGAACTTAGCACTCGTAAAAAAAAAAAGAAACGATTCTATTACTAAAATACTAACTCTAGGGTAAGACATTTATTTCTCAAGAATTCTTTTATTGATCATCATTATTATTACTATTATTATTATTATTATTATTATTATTATCATTATCAGCAAATTAGTACTATTTTTTTAGTAAAAGTCCTACTTGTAGTAGTAAAGACTTTCTGATAGGGAGAGTACAAACTGTAATAATAAATGGCTCTAAATCAACACCGATAACAGTAAACTCAGGTGTACCTCAAGGAACAGTCTTAGGTCCACTACTATTCTTAATTTACATACATGATTTACCAAATTGCATTACTTCAGGAACAAAAGTTAGATTATTTGCAGACGATTGCATAATATATAGAACAATAAAAACAACACAAGACACAGATATTTTACAAAGAGAATTAGATGAATTACAGAAATGGGAATCAAATTGGAGCATGTCTTTCCACCCAGAAAAATGTCAGTTGTTAAGAGTAACAAAAAAACTAAAACAAATTAATTCCATTTATCTTATTCATGGCAAACCAGTAACACAGACTAAAAACGCAAAATACCTAGGTGTTATAATAAATGAAAAACTATCATGGAATCCACATATTGATGAAACTATAAAAAAAATCAAACAAAGCATTAGAGTTTATTAAAAGAAATTTCTATAAATCAAATAAGAACATAAAACTAAAATGTTATTTAACCTTAGTTAGGCCAATAATAGAATATGCATCCTCCGTTTGGGACCCCTCAACTGAAGAAAACATTAAGAAACTGGAGCAGACACAAAATAGAGCAGTGAGATTCATAACAAACGAATATTCACATTTGACTAGAGTAACACCTTTAGTAAAATCACTAAATTTAGAAAGCCTTCAGGACAGAAGACTCAAAAGTAAAGTAGCAATTATACATAAAACACTGAACCATAATCTTCAAATACAAAAACAAAATTTAATAAAATACTCTGAAAGACACAAAGATAGAGGTACATTCCTCGTTCCATATGCTAGGACAAATTTGTACAAATACTCCTTCTTCCCTAGTGCTATTAGGGCATGGAATGGGTTGCCTGAGCTAGCCAGGAAAACCAGTGACTTGGCAGAATTTAAGTCATTGGTTAATATGCATGACTAAATGCATGACGCGTAGGACGTAATCATCTTCTTTTTTGAAGTAACGTCTGTATTATATAAGATAAGAAAATAAAGAAATGAGCTAGATCTGCGGGTTGGCTATTAATAAGGGTTACCAGGCGTCCGGTGAAAGTCCTCCCTTTTAGGTTGTGTCCTCCGACAGAATAGACGTCGGCCTGAAACGGAATGATATCTTGGCGTTAATTTGGTTGTTTACTGCCTTGGCATGTAATCAAACAATACAATTCCATCTTTCATATCTTTTGGTATAAACACACAAACGTACATGTAAATATAAGCATTGTCAAGCGTATGGTGTTATTGGTGTTTGGACAGTAGGCTACAGAAACACCACATCATTTGCAAGAAGGTTGGTGGGTTTAATTTGGCAAAACTCTTTTTACAAAGCTCATAATAATACACGAATCAATCCAAAAATTAACCAATTAGGCTACTCATTTATTACTTATAAATTATTTTTGTTTTATATAGCAGAAAGGGAACTAAACCCTGCTATTTTCAGATAAATGGCAGTTATTAGCGGTTCTTTTCTTAGATAAGCTTTGTTTTTTTTCTTAAATATTTTTTTCTTTGCTTGTTATATTTTGACAATGTCTTTTGACGATTTTTGACAAATTTGTGAATGATAAAACCTAAAAACTAGATTCTGGAACAAGCTCCTGGTTGAGTTGTGTGCAGTTTTCAGCACTGTAGAATCAAATGTCTAAACTCTTACTCGTGTAGCAATAAGTAAACATCTTTTTTAGTTAGCGAACTATTTATGGCTAACTATTTATAGTTATCCGCCATAAATGAAATTCTCCAAAAAGTATGACGTTTAAAGTGTAATATGGTTTCCAAAACTTTTTTCTCACCTGAACACTTTACACATTCTTGGTATTTAGCGGAACACTTTACACATTCTTGGTATTTAGCGGAACACTTTACACATTCTTGGTATTTAGCGGAACACTTTGCTTCTATTTTTTAGAGATATTAATTCACGTGGTGGCCTAGTAGTTAATTATTCCTGTAGTTCATACGGAACACCTATTCAGGCCTCGCGGAACACTAGAGTTCCGCGGAAGACAGTTTGGGAAACACTGGTGTAATAAATATAGATTTACCAATTTTATTAGCTAGACCTCCCTATGGGTGTGGATAATGGGCCATTAGTGGTTTTATTAGGAGTTAATAGCGATTACATCGGGGGTAACTTTTCCTTGCCCTCATCCGCCTAAATTAGGGGCAGACTGTATTGGGCTCTTTCGTTGTTTTATTACACAGATCGCGTGATTGTCGTGTAATTGTGCTATTGCAGGGGTTCTCAACCTGTAGTTCGCGACCCATGAGGCGATCGAATGACGATTTCCATTGGTAGCTACTATTTTGTTTACTATCATTGGCATTCGAGGATAAATGATAAAAAAATGAATAAGAATCATTTCAGACATTTTAATCGTCACAGCAGTTTCATTGACTGTCCACCAAACGGCGCGGCAAAATGCAACGTTGCGCCATTGGAGAATCATAGGTATTGTTTCTACGTTATTCAAAAAGCATACCCGTTTATTATGCAGCAATACGCCATCATGTTATTGTAGATTATATTTGTATAATGAAACAACCCATGGAAACGGATATCTATAACATTAGCGACAACACAGATAACTTTACGGTTGGGAAAGGGGGGAGGTCGCCACATAGTGAGAAATTGTAAAAAGGGGTCACGGAACTAAAAATGTTGAGAATCGCTGTGCAATCGCAATGCTATATTTCCTAGTTAGAAACGGGGCAAATCAAATCTACGGCAGCTTTAGACTGAAAGCAAGATTCGCGTCTCTTTTCTTATGCACCATGTTTTACATGTTTCGGATGTTCCTTCAGAGTTGAAGATAGGACGACGGGGGATGGGAGCGGGCAGGGTTTGAACCCGGGACCATCGATAAATTCAAACGACAGTCCAGCGTGCAAACCGCACGACCAGGCAGCCATCCATGTCTTTGGATAGGATCCAATGCTTTGAATAGGACAGTGCGTAGAGAGCGATATAATCTTTGCTATTCTGTTCATTATGATGTTTATTTTCAACCCATACTTTATCAAATACTGGAGGATATATATATAACTTAAGATTTTTTTGTGAGAGCGATTGCTCTACACTTAATAATTAATGAATTACTGATTATAAAAAAAAAAAAAAACATTTTTGACCCCGCTCCTACTTCTCACCTCCCGGCCCGAAAAAAAAATTCCTGGTTAATCGCTTGAGGTATAAATCTACTCAGAGCATGTTCAATTTTAAATGAATAAACATGCCTACATTAAAATACAGAAGTCTAGACTAGAATTCCGGATCTATATAGATCTTATATGGTATTCACGTTTTTTTTTTTTTCTAAATAGTTTTTTAATTAATTTTTTTTAACACCCAAAGTTAATTAGTGGAATGGTAAGAAAGCAAAGTAGGAAAAGTATTTTGAAAAATCACAAAAAAAAAACAACAACTTATCTATAAGAAAAGAACCCCGCCCTTAAAACTGTATTCATACATGCTATCTCCCTTATTTGATATCAAACAAAATAATGAATTACCAATAGAATTGAATAATTTGGGTATTTTTTAAAATTGATTCATATTTTGTTAGGTACAATAAATAATTGTTTTAAGTATCAACTTGATCGGAGAATGCGTGAGGGAGAAATAGCGTTAACAGTTATTTAAAGGGACTAAACCCAACAAAATTAGCCATACCTGTGAATACTGAAGGATTGGTTTCCCTTGTTGCTATGAAACAAAATAATTTATTAATTTATTACCAGTAAAAAAATTGTCTAATTGTTTACTTTTTTAAAAATGTCAATGAATTATTGCGTAATGTGTACATGCTTGTAAATATATTCATGTACACATACAGATGAGATATCATTGGAGACTACCTGTCGCCTGGACATATCGTGACATTGTTATTTCTACTCAGCGTCACGGTCCATAGACTTAGAAAAAAAAAACATTTATGCGCTTAGATCCCGCTTGATAATAATAACGCACTGTCTGGCTGTGATCGCTACCTTTGTTAGACTATAAAGATGTTTCTGTGCGAGGGTGTCATAAAGCTCAGTTATTGTTTATGTGGTTGAGGGGGGCAAAAGGAGTGAGGGTTTGCGTTTTTTTTTTAGACTCTTTTTTTTTCTCCGTGTGATGCAAACATTTGTGAATTGCTTTAATAAGACACAGAACGGTATTTAACCCTCTCGCAAAAAAAATTCCCCCATTCAAAAAAAAAAAAAGTACACACTGAATTATGTTCCTACCAGTCGTCGGGCTCAATCAATACAGTATGTCTTCGAGAATTCAAGCGACAGCTGGAGAAAAACTAAATCGAACTACTGTTAACACATTCTTAGCTCAAGGTGAGGCCTACCCCCACCCCCACCACCACCGCCCTCTCTCAAATATTAGTACATGAATGAAAAAAAATCTCAGAAAATTCAAGTACCACTTGAGAACATCTACAGCAGACTTAGTCACTAAATTCAAGGTTTAACCCCTCCTTTTATTTTTTTTCTTAAACTAAGATTAAATAATATAAAAAAAAAAACAACTATGCCTAAAGTACAGTTATCAAATATAGTTAATAGATATCTTGGTTATACATGTTATCACATGTCAGCGATGTGTTTCTTAATGCGGTCTCTAGAAGATTTGAGTCTGCACATTTCGTGTTACAAAAAATACTAGGATATTTATTTATTAAATGCTTTTCTACTTTCAGGCTTACTGCATGCTTAGTACACTTTAGTCCAATCTCTTTTGTGGACCAGTTGTGGGGGGCGGGTCGAGCGGGGTTAGCTTCCGAGCCACTGGCGGATCCAGGGGGGGGGGGCGGTAGGGGCGAACAAAATCAGTCGAATATCTATATAATATAAACTACGTATTGATATGTGAACCCATTAGTATATTATGTCGCACCACAATCTAATCTCAAATTTTATGATTATTTAATAAAAAATGGAAAAGACTTTGCTTTGGAAAAATTATAATTCAAACGAAATTTTTCAGTATAAGAGTCACGATTATGATGAGCTCTAAACCCAGATAATCTTTTCCTAGTCCTCTTTTTACAACCTTTACTCAATCTGATATTTTTCTAGTTAAATAAATTTGGGACTATAGCCCACATTTTATGCTTGAATTTTATTGAATATTATTTATCGAAAATTTGTTTTTTTCGGCGGCGATCCTTGAAGCCTTAATTTAAATATGTGGAATATCTTATCTTTTCAAGGAACAGTAAGGTTTTATTTGCAGTCTATTAAGGGCCTATAAATTCATATTAAAAAATATTTTTCAAGTACAACATTATTCAAAAGGTCCTTTCTTAATGTTACGTCTTCATATTGGATGAGACTCTTTAGACATGAAAACGACAAATCACAGTTATAAATACTTTAATCTTTATTAATACTGAAAACACTTTCTTGGTCATATTCCTCCATTTTGATTCTTCCTTTCTTTCAACACGCAATCGCACCATTTCACATTCACACTAAGATGCGCACGTAACACCCCCCCTGTTTAACAAGTTCGATGCACATCGAACGTCCAAAATACAAATCACTGAATATATTATCAGACTATTCCAAGTTAAAAAAATCGGTAACATATAAAACCATAATGTAATAACTAAACAAAATCAAACACAATGTCATGTTAATACCAATACAATCCCAACATGAAATAACAATTATATTCATCACAATAATAACTGTTATTATGAGCAATTGAAACCACTTCTGTTAACATTTATCTTTAAGTAATCATATTTCTATCAATACAACTCCCCACTCATAATTGTATGCCTGTACAAAACACCATCATTCCAGTCGTAATCAAATAGTTAACAAACAAAGTCTATCTTGCTCCATGCATATTGTAACAACAATATTCAATTCATTACACATATATTTATTCATTGTAGAATAGAACAATAAATAATGTCCATCATTCCTACCTTTTCTAATCATATCTATATAATTCTAACATTATTGACATGCCATCCTTTCCGCTTCCCTCCTTTGCAATGATGTCCCATTGTGATTCTACTACCTAATGATCTAGCTGTACTGTTTTCTAGGCTGCTAATATCCCTCTCTTTTCTCGTATACGCCTCTTCACTATTGTACCTTGAATCCTTAATTCTAATTAACTGTTGACACTGTCTTCTAATATGCCCCCTTCTCCCACAATTAAAGCATAAGATGTATGGATTTGTACGTCTGTATGTGGGCTTATATCGCTTTCCCTGTACCACTGATTGCCTTACTTTACTTTGATTTGGACCCATTCCTATTGCATTGCTTTCTACCTTATCTGTTAATTCTTTCTTCTCGTGCTCTCTGCTACCCATGTCATCTGATGTATGAGATCTTATGTCTTCTTCCACATCCCCATTTCTACCTCGCGTAGACTTTATCCCATAATATTTCTTCCAATTCTCAATCTCCCTTACTGAACATATTTTCACCCCATGGATATTCCCAATAATTAAATCTATCTCACCCTGATCTACAACACAAGCTTCCACTGTCCCCTTAACATACGGTGTGTCTATACTAACTTTAGCAATCGGTAATTGTACAATATTCCCATTAAACATAACACACTTCCTAGATTCGCCTGTATATTCATGGTCTTCCACTAAATTCTTATTTACTCCAATAATAGTGCTCCCAGTATCCCTGATGGTCTTGGCTGCCTTGTTCCCTACGAATGTCTGAAAAATCTCCAATGTTCCAGTATCAGATGACAATGATAAGCCTTGCTCTATTCTACCTTTCTCCCAGTCCTTTCTTTCCTGTCTGTTTCCTTGATATCTTCCGTTGCGGCTATCATTTTGTCTTTCATATGTACCACTTCTATGCTGTCTATCCTGTGTCTCCCTTGTTCTGTGAGAGTTATTCTGTGTCTCACATGTTCTGTTAAAGGCAACTATTTCTTCTATATCACTGCCTCTAGATAATTTCTTCTCGGGATGTGCCACTTTATAAGCCCTTATCAGTCTTACTATGTCTTCTATGGATTTCGGTTTCCTCTCCAACAGAAATATTTTTAATTCCTCCTGACACTCGTACATCACTTTGTCCAGCATGAGAAATGTCTTAAGACTGTCAAATGTTTTTTCTACCTCAGCGGTTTCTATCCAGTTATCGAAATGGCTGCTCATTTTGTCCAAGAAGGTCTGTGGGTCATCCTCTGGTTCTATCTCACAATTAACAAACTGTTGGCGATAGAAAGCTTCTGTTTTCCCGAAAGTTCTAAGTAGTTGTTCTTTCACAATGCTGTAGTTACCCTGGTTCATACATATTTTTGAAGGCACCTCCGCTGTAAATGATCTCGACAATAAGAATGTCCATTTGTCTTCAGGGTACTCCAGTTCTCTCATTTCTATCTCGAACTTCTTCAAAAAAATGTCTATGTCCATTTTGTCTTCGTTGAATATCAAACCTTTATATTTTGCCAGTTTATTCCCTGTAGAGTCACTCTTTCTTTTATCATTCTCTTTTCCTTGGTCTGTTTTTAACTTTTTCTCTGCTGTCTCTTTTTCAAATGCTAATCTTTCTCTTTCAATGGCGACCAATTCATTTTTCTTTTCCCTTTCAATTGCTACTATCTCCTTATCCTTTTCTTTTTCTCTTTTGTCCTCCTTATCTAATCTCTCCTTTTCTTTGTCTCTTTCCATCGCTAATCTCTCCTTTTCTTTTTCTCTTTCCATCGCTAATCTCTCCTTTTCTTTTTCTCTTTCCATCGCTAATCTCTCCTTTTCTTTTTCCCTTTCTCTTTTGTCCTCCTTATCTAATCTCTCCTTTTCTTTGTCTCTTTCCATCGCTAATCTCTCCCTCTCCATTAACCTTTCTTGTACGTATTTTCTTAGTTCTGCCCCTTCAAGCTCCAACAACCTTCCCTCTTCCTTCAACGCTGCTACCTCAGCCTTATCCGCCATAGTTGATTACTAATAATATCGAATCGAATGTTCTCCTGTCTCTAGATCTAGACTATACTATCTCTACTGTCTGCTGACAGGAGATCCCCTGTGAATAGAGGGATACGTGGGTTACCTTTGCGTTGGGCGCCACTTGTTACGTCTTCATATTGGATGAGACTCTTTAGACATGAAAACGACAAATCACAGTTATAAATACTTTAATCTTTATTAATACTGAAAACACTTTCTTGGTCATATTCCTCCATTTTGATTCTTCCTTTCCTTTCAACACGCAATCGCACCATTTCACATTCACACTAAGATGCGCACGTAACACTTAATAGGTCAGGAGAATGCGTTTCTTCAGTGAAGAATGCAAGAAAACGCTTTGGGCGTCGGGGCTTCGCCCCGAATTCCATTGATGAATAATGATCTGTAGATGTCAGCAGATTGTGTTTCAGCAGTAAAGAATGCAAGAAAACGCTTTTTGCTTCGGGGCTTTGCCCCGAACTCCTTTGATGAATAATGAGCTGTAGATGTCAGGAGATTGCGTTTCTGCAGTGAAGAATGCAAGAAAACGATTTTGGCGTTCTCTAGATTCTCTAGATCTAGACTCTCTCGTAGGCCTATGTTTATAAGCTGTTTCAACGTACTGAGCTATAAAGTAACAACGTGTACCACAAGACCCAGAAGAATGTGAGTGCATAAAGTGAGAGATTAAAACAAAACTTCCAGATTACATTTCATTTAAGAAAAAATAAAGGATATTAACAAAGTAGCAAACGAAATAGTGTTGTTTTTAGTGAGAAAGTTGTCCTTAATTGGATGCCCCTCATCACTTGATGCTCCGTGCGGCCAGCACCACTCGCACATGGCTAGCTACGCCACTGATATATATATATATGATATATATATATATATATATATCGAAATGCAGCCACAATTCAGCACAAGGGTTTTAAAAGAAGCTTTTGAATATGGTGGGGCACATTTCTTGTGAAAAAATAAATATGTGAAAAACATTGATTTCAAAGCAGGATATAATTTCGATAGTCTCTACACCGAAGGCTTCAGAGCTAACCACTTGGTCTTGACGTAACCCGAAATTCCGCTATATTCTAAGTCAACGAATTCGATTTTTTTTTAACATTTCCCGCCAAGGGTGGGAAAAAGAATCAGGGGAAACAATTTCACTGTATTGTAGGCTCAAAGCATCCGGTGTCAAAAAAAAAACGGAGCATAACTAACCTGCTTCTTTACTTTGTTAATTTTATAGGGTCCAAACCTTTAGTAACGATTGCTTCACATTTGGTTCTTGAACTTTAGTATTCGGGGTCATTCATTTCAAAGTGTAGTCCAAGATTGAAAACTGTTGTTATGGAAGACTGTATGATGTGTTAAAGGAAATCCAATGTCTGCGAATCAATAGATCAATCATTTACTTATATGTTGGAGAAAGTATCTTAAGGGAGGCTTACTAGGAGCTTCCAATATGGTTTTATCCACATGTGAAAACTTTGTTCGACATTTGTAGCATTGCATTCCACTGTGGGTTGTTGATTTCGCGTGCCTTCTTTAGAAACAGGAACTCTTCCTGTAGGTCCATATGAACTTCGATGTTCGTTTTGTCTCCGACATTTCTTACCCTATCATGGACTTGTACAAAAGGAAAAGCCAAGCCAAGGAATACTGTCTGCTGGAATTGATTCACAAAATCAGCGAGAAACATGTGGAGAGACATTACGCCAAAAGTCGATAGAAAACCTGCTGACGACAGTTGTCTGTCAGTTGCAAGATTACTTTATAGTGAAAGCGAAACAATTCAGCTCAACTATTCCATTTTTTGCAGTCTACGGTCCGCGGGCCATAGTTTGTTTGTGCGTTTGTTTGTTTGCTGTTGATATTTTGTTGTTAATTGTGTTGGTCAGTATCTTTCTTGCTGCTATTTTTATTGTTACTTTTGTTGTAGATGATGTTAATATTGGTTTGTTGACATTGAGGCCTTCTGAACCTGGGATCCCGGGTTTGAATCCTGGGATTTTTAATTTCGGGATCTTGGGGCGCCTCTGAGTCCACCCAGCTCTAATGGGTACCTGGCATAAGTTGGGCAAAAAGTAAAGGGGGTTGGTCGTTGTGCTGGTCACATAACACCCTCGTTAACCGTAGGCCACAGAAACAGATGACCTTTGCATCATCTGCCCTATAGACCGCAAGGTCTGAAAGGGGAACTTATTTTTTTATTGTCATTGATATGGTTAATTTTCTTTTTTTTTTTTCTGTTTTGTTATTGCTGTTAATATTATTTTAGCTAGCTTTGTTGCTGTTCAATAAAAAAAAAATAAAAAAATAATTTTAAAATCTGGTTTTCGATATGAGGTAAAAAAAATTTCTGCGGCCTCAGCTTCAAAGGCTAAATCTGATTAGCTTTACCTACCATGAAGTACATCTATTCAATCATTTACTTATGTGGAAAGAGAAAAAAAATCAAATACTCCACTCTTGTTATAAGGCCTTTAAATTCTAAAGGCGCGAAGATCGTGCGCTTAATTCATTCCCACAATTCATGACAGGCATTGACCTATTTAACACAAACTCTGAATGAAAGCGCAGGATTGACGAGAACGCTCTCACTTTTCAACGAAACAAATAAACTTCATCTGAAATATTGTACAGAAAAATCCACGGCATTAAGGGGGGGGGATATCAAAGAAGTTATTACAAATTCTATGTTTATTTATTATTATTTGATTGTCCCATTGGTTGGGACAGAGTGACAGCGCTTGGAGTTATTGTTGTCAGAGGCCTGAGCTTTGGAGCCTTGTCATATAGTATAAGTAATATAGATGTCAGTTTTCATAATTGTGCATATCTAATAGTTAACATTGGATGCGTTGCCTACAACTACAGTTATCCTGATTACATTTATTAAAGTTCTATTCTGTTATGAATTCAACTCTGGCGTCTCTTTGAATGATTGAGAGAAGTTTATGTGTCACGTCTGAGCCAAGCAAGGAGTTCACAACAGAGAGAGACAGACCAAAAAAGCCACGGACAGTGAAAAACATGGGCCTCAGCTCTGGAACAAAAGCGTGCTATGCGAAAAATAGCCAGCTCCTCTACCACCTTAACTTGCAATATTTGTGTACGGGAGTGTCTCTCCAAAATAGGGCTCCACAGTCACACGAAAAAGTGTTCGAGATGAACCATTTTCGTTCTACGACTGAAGGATGCCAACAACACTCTTTAGTTAAAATTCAGCGTTACATAACATGCGTGGTATAACCCGATGTCTTGTGGATTAAGTAGTCCAGTTTCTCTGTAAAGTAAGTCAGGCTATATTTGAAAAGTCTTTCTGCAATTGCCACGCCACGAGTAGATTGACATATTGACACAAGCTCTAGCTTAGGGCCCACAAGATATATTTAACACTGATTAATAATACCTGGACTTATAAAGGGTCCCAAAGAGCTCTATATCTCAAATAGCTCAAGACCTTTTCGAGTCTAAATTCGCCACTGAGAGTAGAGCATACAAGAACGTTAGTCCTTTGTTTACTTGTAGAGAGCCAAGTTGGGTTGGACCATCAAACTAAAGTTGGTGCGAGGAAGGGTCTTAAGCCACTGGTGTGTCCGCTGTCCGGCATCTTTCAAAAAGATGTGTGCCATCTCATCTGGTAATATCCGTTGACATAAGACCGAATGTTGGATGGCTGCCTGGTTGTGTGGCTTGCTCTCTGGGCTGTCGTCTCGTCGTTCCCAGGTTCAAAAAATTGCCCCCCCCCTCCCTCCCCCATAGCCCATGCCCTGCAAAAGGTTTAGGCTAAGATGTAATAATCTTTCATTTTGAAGGCACGTCCGAAACATGTTAAACATACAAAAACATTAACCAAGTATTATTGTATTTTATTATTATTATTGTGTTTTAGAATTTCTATTATCAAGTATTAATGTATTTAAGAGTTTAATTTACCAAGTATTATTGTATTTTATTATTATTATTGTATTTTAGAGTTAATTTACCAAGTATTATTGTATTTTATTATTATTATTGTATTTTAGAGTTTCGTTTAGCAAGTATTAATGCATTTAAGAGTTTCATTTACTAAGTATTAATGTATTTAGGAGTTTCAATTTCCAAGTATTAATGTATACAACCTTTTTTTTTAATCTTTGTACAGAAATAGAACAAATTGTCAAAAGTAATTGCGTGCAATATAGTATCATTATTTGCTCAATCATGTGATATAGGCCCTACTTCTAAAAAAAAAAAACAATCCCAAAAAAAACATAGATCCAGACCAGTCAAAACTCCAATTTACCCAAATTACATGTGCCCTGAGGTACGGCCAAGAGTGACGAGGAAGGACTTTTCGGGAACACACTGTTTTGAACACTTGGGGTGTGGCTGGCCAGCGATGTTTGTAAACGTTTAACGTGTTTCGGATGTTTCTTCATATTTTGAAGAGAATTATAACCTAGCCCAAACCTCGGGGGATGGCAGCGGGCGGGTTTCGAGCCCTGGACAGCCGAGACCACATTTTTACCAATTGTTTTTGTTTAAGGCTGTTGCATACTTTTAGCTTTCTCAATACGCTGTGAAAGTGGGGGGAGGGGGGGGGGGTAAAGAAAGGGATTTCTGGGTGTATTTTACCGTAATTGGTTTTTAAAAACATTTTTTAAAAATGTAAAAAAAAAAAAAAAAGGAAAAGAGAACGACCTCATTTCGAAACCCGTGGCTCGCGCCTCCTAGGGCAGACGTGCTAACCACTTCGCTTGTGAAGATTGTATAGTTATGTATTGTTTGTTTCAATTTCGAGCGGCGACCTATATAGGGGACTAATTCAGCTTATTCCACCACTTCAGTCAAATACTGTTTCTTTCCCTTGTTCGAGATACGAAAACAAAATAATTATCACCAGTATTTAATTAAGTAATTAGTTGATTTTTAAAAAATTGATTCTCATGTTGTCAGGTAAAAGAAAAAAAATGTGCACAATGTCAGCTTGATTCGAGATTGGGTGTCAGAGAAATAACGTGTACAAACTTTTTACCAAGCAGACAGATTGAGTTGATGTAAGCTTTGTAAAAAAAAAAAAATTATAGCAAGACGAAATTTTTCTATTCTTTTTTTTTTACAATAAAACGAAGATTACAAGACAACGGGATATTTTTTAGCCGAATTTTTTTGAAATAAATTATAAATAAAAACAAAATAATTCTTTTTTTTTTTTTTACCTTTTCTTTTTTTTTTCTCTCCCTCCCTTAATGCTATTATTCTCACCTCAGTTTCGTCCCCCCCCCCCATCCTGCTCAGGTGTGCCCTCTACGTACTCATCAAACCAAAGTCCTGACAATATCAGTTTTGCTGTCCCCCACCCCGCCCCCAGGTGCGCCAGCTTCATTCCCTTAACACCAAATTCCTGTCAATACTATTCAATGACCTTACTAGTGAACGGAAAGTAGGTCAATATTCATAACAAAAAATTCTTATATTCAAACTCCATTTATAGCGCACAAACATCTTCGCACGTGGCTTTCTACAACATATTTCCCTTCATATGTTCTCAGGAGCTTATTCGCGGGGTTGGCTATAGATTTAGCAGCTTTAACCCTATTGACATAAAGGCTTTACGGTCATGATTGACCGAGTAGGAAAGACTGAACAAAAGAAACCGAAGAAAGGGTGATCCAGCAAGAGTACCCTGGCAATACCAATGTCATTCACATTTATTGTAACTTTAACAAAAAAAATACCAATGTCATTCCCATTTATTGTAACTTTAACAAAAAAAATACCAATGTCATTCCCATTTATTGTAACTTTAACAAAAAAAATACCAATGTCATTCCCATTTATTGTAACTTTAACAAAAAAAATACCAATGTCATTCCCATTTATTGTAACTTTAACAAAAAAAATACCAATGTCATTCCCATTTATTGTAACTTTAACAAAAAAAAAATACCAATGTCATTCCCATTTATTGTAACTTTAACAAAAAAAAATACCAATGTCATTCACATTTATTGTAACTTTAACAAAAAAAAAATACCAATGTCATTCCCATTTATTGTAACTTTAACAAAAAAAAAATACCAATGTCATTCCCATTTATTGTAACTTTAACAAAAAAAAAATACCAATGTCATTCCCATTTATTGTAACTTTAACAAAAAAAATACCAATGTCATTCACATTTATTGTAACTTTAACAAAAAAAATACCAATGTCATTCACATTTATTGTAACTTTAAAAATAAAGTCTTTTTGCTTCTAAATGTACAAAATGGGGTCGGGGAGCTGTTTTGAAAATATTTTAGGGAGCCGTAGTTGTGGCGACGTTGTGCTTTTCTACAGCACATTTACATATAGGTAAGTGGTTGACAAATATTTTAGGGAGCCGTAGTTGTGGCGACGTTGTGCTTTTCTACAGCACATTTACATATAGGTAAGTGGTTGACAAATATTTTAGGGAGCCGTAGTTGTGGCGACGTTGTGCTTTTCTACATCACATTTACATATAGGTAAGTGGTTGACAAATATTTTAGGGAGCCGTAGTTGTGGCGACGTTGTGCTTTTCTACAGCACATTTACATATAGGTAAGTGGTTGACAAATATTTTAGGGAGCCGTAGTTGTGGCGACGTTGTGCTTTTCTACAGCACATTTACATATAGGTAAGTGGTTGACAAATATTTTAGGGAGCCGTAGTTGTGGCGACGTTGTGCTTTTCTACAGCACATTTACATATAGGTAAGTGGTTGACAAATATTTTAGGGAGCCGTAGTTGTGGCGACGTTGTGCTTTTCTACAGCACATTTACATATAGGTAAGTGGTTGACAAATATTTTAGGGAGCCGTAGTTGTGGCGACGTTGTGCTTTTCTACAGCACATTTACATATAGGTAAGTGGTTGACAAATATTTTAGGGAGCCGTAGTTGTGGCGACGTTGTGCTTTTCTACAGCACATTTACATATAGGTAAGTGGTTGACAAATATTTTAGGGAGCCGTAGTTGTGGCGACGTTGTGCTTTTCTACAGCACATTTACATATAGGTAAGTGGTTGACAAATATTTTAGGGAGCCGTAGTTGTGGCGACGTTGTGCTTTTCTACAGCACATTTACATATAGGTAAGTGGTTGACAAATATTTTAGGGAGCCGTAGTTGTGGCGACGTTGTGCTTTTCTACAGCACATTTACATATAGGTAAGTGGTTGACAAATATTTTAGGGAGCCGTAGTTGTGGCGACGTTGTGCTTTTCTACAGCACATTTACATATAGGTAAGTGGTTGACAAATATTTTAGGGAGCCGTAGTTGTGGCGACGTTGTGCTTTTCTACAGCACATTTACATATAGGTAAGTGGTTGACAAATATTTTAGGGAGCCGTAGTTGTGGCGACGTTTCTACATCACATTTACATATAGGTAAGTGGTCGACAAATGAAACTTTGTCGCTTTCTTTCGTCCTCAAATAAGGTGGATGAACCGAGACCATTCCTTACAGAGGGCCTAAACACTGAACAGCAACGTCACAACCTGTGGGCAGTTTAGACCAATGGCTCGTTGCCACGTCGCACAGACCTGTGATCTAAACTGCCCACAGGTTGTTTTGTTGAAGGTTAGCGTTCAGGCTTCTATAATGATTGGTCTCGGATGAACGCATGCCAAAGGCGATCTTTTTTGGCGACTTTAAAAGAAGACGGCGTAACAGTATTATTACGATTTACTCAGGTGCTTTTTCGTCCTCACTGGCATAGAGGAAAGCAGCAGACACCATACGGCCTCTGGAAGAGACAGCTGCTAAACTCTCACGAAGGTCTCGGGACAAACATTTGAGATCCAAAGAAAAGTCCTTGTATAAGACAAAAATAACAAGAAGACTTAAATAAACCTCAGGCTTTGTCTGCAGTATATGTGGCAAAATATGCAGGTAGCAGCTGAGTTTGGGTGATCACGTGAAATACTGCACTCACCCTTAATCTTCGGAAACGAAGAGATGGTCTTATCTTATCTTACAATGTGATAAAATTTACTTGCAACCTATAGCAAAAGACGAATAATGTCACTCTCGACTGTGCATTTGGTCAACAGGACAGGTCTTAAAGAAAGTAAGTCTTTACGAGCATATTTTCAACTTGAGTCCTTGACCATTTGGCTGTTTGGTCATTACGTCCATCTGACCAACATCAAACAATGTCCGATGGAAGTGTTTTTGGAAAGGTCTTTTTCAAATACATGTCGTATAAAAGAAAGAACATGGAGAGGCATATCGGGGTTGGCTGATTAGTTTAGTTCTACCGGCCTGTCGTAGGCTACTTTAGAAGTGTCAGCCAATTAAAACATAGTGTAATCATTATTCAGTTTTTTTAAATAATTTATCCCTATTATTTTTAATTTGAATTTATAATCTTTTTGTGTAGATTGCGTTTGAAATAATTAAGCTTCAACTAATGTTGTGTCATCTAAGTGTATAAATAACAGCTCCGAGTGTCAGTGGCGTCACTAGGGTGGGTGTCACCCGGTGCGGTAGGCTCAGGGTGTCACCCCCCTCCCAAACAACAGTCTCCAAACATTTCCCAATATTGTTACAAAAATGTAAAATGAGTATCTATTCTATTTTAATTATGATTGATTATGACATTTTATCCATGGTTACTACATATTGTTATAAACCTGGTGGTGGCACAGATGGGGGTAGTGGTGTGAGTGTAGTCAGACGACGCAAATCGCCCCAGGCCAGCGCTAGACGAGCGGTCAACCGTGACGAGTTACGACGGTCAGCCGAGTCGTTTGTCAACAGGATGGTTCGGGAAGGATCGCCGTCGTGAACAGAGCTCAAGGAGCGTCACGAGAGTTGTAGTCATCTGACCACCTAGAAACGTGGAGCGGCGTTCTGTCCGGTTCGAGAAGGCCAGTAGGGACTCTATATAAGAGCGGAGGTGTCGCAGTCAAGTCGGTTCACGGCAGGGGTTCAGAGCCCGGTTCACTACAGTCCGGTCGACTACAGCACAGTTCAGCGGTGTGGTTCTGTACGGAGCATTACGACGGTTCAGTGCGGAGTACTGTCAAGTACAGTTGAGACGGCTGGCGTCTTGATCTTGGTCTGCGATCGAGTCCGACACAACGAGCCTAGTGTGTGAAGTCAGTCCTGAACTGTTGAACCCAGTGCAAACCCGGAACGAGACGTTGAGGCCAGTGCAAGAGTTGATACGGCGGAACGGTGTTATCGGAGAGATATTTGTACAGTGTACGTGTTGCCAATTGTACAGTATTGGCTGTTATTTATCGACATTAAACTATTACGTTACTTTGGAGCCCTGAGTTGTCAAGTTCTTTAAGTTGGTGGTGTATGGTGCAGTTTGCAGAGAGCCTGGATAGTGAGATTCGTACCAATATATTAAAATGTAAGTTTATTATATAAGAAATAGAATTTACATTAACTGAACATGTTTTCTTTCTTAGACTTTGAAGTCTTTTACACATTACGGAAACTGTTTTAAAACATTATGCTAACCTTATTCAAACTTTTACTACCATCTAAAATTATTTTAGAATCTAGACAAACAATTGTTCGCCGCCCCCTTAGTCATTTATTGGATAACCTTTTTTCAGTGTTTCTGAACTTAAGAAACATATTTTCTTCGGTTTTAAATAGCACAATTTCTCCTAGTAAGAAATCGCAGCTTAAAGAAAATAAATTAAGAAGCGGTGCACGGGCCGAATTTGATGTGTGAGAAACATTCGAGGAAAATGAACAGAGCTTCTCAAACTTTTTCCTCTTGTTTTTCCCTAGACATTTTGTATTATCGCTCCCCATGTATGTATCTAAATGGGAAAACCGATGAAGGCTCCAACAATGGGTTTCAGAAGGCTTTTAAGAATAAAAAAGAAAAGTTACTTAAAGACATATAATTAGGATACAATTTTCGGTAAATTTTTTATAAAATATTCACGTTATGTTTAGAATCGAAATATATGAAGTGAGTGTTCATTAAAAGCTAGTCCGTCGAGCCTTTGGTTTCGTAAATGTTGATTTGTAGATAATTTTTGTAGACTTCAAAAAAAATTCTTCCTGGAAATAGCATAAGAGAGGAATCAATTCCCCCCCACCCCCTCCTTTCCCTTAAGCGTAAAGATCTAGGGGAAGCTTGGCATGGCGCCTTCTTGCGTTTTGGGTTTTATAATTCTTTTTTTTTTCTGGCGTCTACACAGCGCTTTTAATCTCGTAGTAGGCAGACATCGTGTAAAAAAAGATTACAATATAACAGGCAAGGATGTAACGATATTGAATTATTTTCATGCGATCAGAAGGCACTATTCATTCAAGTTCTAACAATGTTACAAAGAAAGTTTTTGTGGAAACACAAACTCAAATTCGGCCACTCAAAAGTGGTCCACCCAGCAGGGCCGGTCCTAGCAATTGCGGGGCCCTATGTGAAACGAATTGCGCGGGGCCTATTCTGTGTATGGATAAGGATAATAAGTACAAATTAAGATTTTGTATTAAAAAATAAATTCGTCTTTGCATTTTATACATTCTTAACTAAGTACAAAATCACGATCAAATTAACTTTACTTTACAAGCCTTGGGTGTAGCGAAGTCATACAGTAGATCATCAAAAGTCTGTTTCCTACATAGATCACGCTCATTAGCAAGAATTGCCACATTGTTCAATCTCTCTTCGTGAATTGTTGACCTTAAGTAATTCTCGATTAGTATAGGACGCGAGAAACTTCTTTCACAAGATGCCACAGTTACAGTTCAAATCTCAGCTGCAAGGAGTAAATTGCAGTGTTCACAATTCTGTTGAAACATTTTATCCTGTAGCCAACTTCAGCTTTTCGATGTGTGAAATTTTCCACAGATTTATCATACTGCCTTTTCCTTTGACTTTTGGCTGGAAAGATTGCAACAACATCCATGTTTCCAGCCAACTTCTTTTCGCTATCACAAGAAGAAACAACAGGAAGAAACTTAAAACGTTCATACACAACCACAAGCTCTTTCACATTAACCATTATCTGAGAGATTCCGATAACATCTGCTCGTTGTGACTTATGTCTGGAGTACAATCCAATATCACTGCATTCTTGATGTCTCGAAGGATAGATTGCACAACAGCATCAGCTACTACAGTAATGAGTTCGTTTTGAATCTTCTTTCCCAGGTAACGATCATAAATTTCTGCATTGGTAACTCGAAGTTGTTCCCCCGTTACTGGATCAAACTTTGCGAGTAATTCTACTAGACCAGGAAATTCCCATTACTTGGCTCTTTAAGTCTTTCAATGGTCCCTCTGAAAGCTAAATTGCGCTTAGTTAGAAATCGTACAATTGCAACTATTCCAACGTTTAGTCTCAGAATAAAGCATCTCCTGGTGAACTTTTTCAATGCCGGTTTTTTTTTTACTTAGTCTTGCTCCAGCTTCACAGCAGCTGGTCATGGCGTCTAAATGCCTTTGCGATTTTTCTTTCTCTGTTAGCCTTGTGGTACAGCTTTGCCACTGGTCTAATCCGTCATTTAAAAAGGACCTTTTTGTTTTTTTCAGTAGACGACAGTAGAAACAATAGATCTTGTCTGCTGACCCAGAATATATCAGCCAAGGACGCAAAACACTTTCACCATTACTCAGGTTTGGTTTGAAATGCACTTAAGAAAAATGTCTACCATCCTTATTTTTCGGAAAATTCTCCAAAGTAATCTCAGGTGGAGCTTTTTGTAATAAATAGTCAATACAATATCTTTCCATTTTTTCTAGACACATGGCAGGATAATCCAGATTTCTCAATGAATCGAACACATTAAGCTCATTATCTATAACTACATGTTGATCAGTTGTTACATTATTGTCTTCATTACCTACGACATGTTGATCAGTTGTTAGTGTTACATCATTTTCTTCTTCTCTTACGACATTCACCACTGCAGTTTTTGCATTCTTCATAGAATCTGTTTCAGCTGTCTCACTAGTGATTATGTTCTCACTTTCGGGATTTGATCGTTTTAAAAACTTATTCTAGTTCTATTGGAATTTTTGTTTCAGGTAAAATTCGCACTATTATTATATTTTTATTTAAATATGAAAGCTGACAATGCTTTTTTTTTTTCGCATAAGATTTTTTTTTTCCATATAACAATTTTGTCTAATTTTCGGGAGATTTTAAAAATAATTTCCACTACTTTTTCGTATATTTTGCATCATTATGCAATTACATATATACTTAGCGCGGGGCCTATGAAAGCGCGGGGCCCACTGCGGCCGCGTAGGTTGCAGTGGCTTAAGACCGGCCCTGCCACCCAGGCAGGTAAAAAGGCAGGTATCAATATTTTCAGATAGAACATCAGAATTAAGTTCGATCAAAGACAAATGACAGAGAAGAATGGAGAAAGAAGGTTGACAGATCTTGTGTGGTGCCCCAGTGGTCCAGCAAACCAAAGGATAGGTGCAAGTGAATGTGAAGTTAAACTGATGTCTTAAAATGAATATTTAATTGATCTAATTGCTTTGTAAATGGTCAATCTCTAATTCTTAAAAAAAAAAAACATTTCGTAAAAAAAAGTTAAAAAATTCCCCTTTAGTCAAATGTTCTATGTAAATACTACATCACAGCAAGTTCACGCGATAATATAAAAAATTACTTATTAATTGTTGTTTTAAATTATGTCCAACTTATATGCATACAAAATAGTTTTTTTCTCTTTAAAAAAAGTAAACATTTTTTTTCGTGTACAGGTAGTAGTTAGTATGACAGAACTTACATAACTTAGCAATACAAATGTAACAAAATATATTTTTTTTTTACAAAAATCAAAAACCGTTTGCATAAATGTGTTAAAAATATGGCAAATAGTCACCTCCCCTACTAAAGAGCCGGCCCCCCCCCCCCCCTAGTTTGAGAAACATTGCAGTATAACATGCATAATGGGCTTGGTCGTCATTTCATCCTATTCGTGTTTAGCAAGAGGGCATGTAGCCCTAAGAAGGTAGAAGGCTCTTAGATCGCGTTGTTGAAGACGCATGGAAAATTATTAATTTAAAAAACAACAATTGAATCGATCTTGTAGTTAATAGGGAAAGTTTCTAGTTATAAGAATTTTTATTGTTATATTGGCATTAAAGACGTTTTTACGTGATTAATAATAAAATATGAACGAATTGTAATGCAAATACAACCGACTTTTTGTCCTTTGACGAAAGACAACCTTTGCGTCCCAATTTTCAACACTTAGCATTTTGGACATTTGTAGGCCTACCAAAAATAAAGTAAATTAAAATATATAAATCAAAGTATGTTTCGGTTTCTAGCTAATCACTAATTTTCGTCTAAGTTGTCTGTTTTTTTTCAAAGTACAATTCTTTTCCACTTGGGTGTCACCCCCCCCCCCCCCAGGTGGGTGTCACCCGGTGCGGACCTCACCCCTACCCGCACCTGCCTAGTGACGCCACTGCCGATTGTGTGCCGTTATATTAAGAGATATTAATACAAATATTCAGATATTTTCGGCTCTCAAACAGCACTATTATATAGTGACTTTCCCTCCTCTGGTTACGTCTATGAGATTAAAGAACGTCTAGAATTCTACATCGACAATCTGCTAATAATCAGGAATTAATGATTTAAAAGGAACTGAGAGAAATAAAACAAGGTTACAAAAGACAGTCTGTGTGGAAACACAAACTCAAAATCGGCCCCCGAAGTGGTCCACCCAGGCAGGCTTCAATATTTTCAGAAAGAACATCCTAATGAAATTATTTCAAAGACAAATGAGAGATAAGAATGAATAAAGAAGGTTAACAGATCTTGTGTAGTGCCTCAACGGTTCCAGCGGATCAAAGAATAGGTGAAAGTGAATGTAAATTTAGATGTCAACCTGGCCTAACTAGTTCCCCTTTTAGATCTTGTGGCAGATGATGTAAAGTTCATCTGTTTTTGTGGCCTACGGTTAACGAGGGTGTAACGTAGCCAGCACAACGACCAACCGCCTATACTTTTCCCCAACTAATGTCAGGTACCCATTAGAGATGAGTGGACTCAGAGGCTCCCAAAGATTCCAAAGTTGAAAATCCCAGTCTTCACCAGGATTCGAACCCAGCGCTTTACCGCTCAGCCACCGCGACTCCCCTGGCCTAACTGATGTCTTATAATTGATCTAATTGTTTTGAAAAGGCTCAATCTCTTATTCGAATCCTCCAAAATGATATTCTTCAATAAAAATAAATGGTTAGGAAAATGAAATTTACAAGATTACTATTCGTTTTAAATTAGGTCTAAATTATAATGCATACTAATTAGCTTTTTCTCTTAAAAAAAACTAACTGATTTTAAAAATTAGATTTTTCGCTTTCAGAATAAAAAAAGTAGCCGTTGTATCAGAACTTTGAATGGTCTAAAATATTGTGATGTCGGATTTTCAATATCTTTTTTAGTTTACGAGATCTAAACGGGACGGGCGGACAGACGGACAGACATTTCGCACAAAACTAATAGCGTCTTTTCCCCCTTTCGGGGGCCGCTAAAAATGGCTATCAATCGATAGTCTTCTTCTGAACGCGCAAACAAGCTTCTCGTCTGATTCGACCGACACGGGCTTTCCCGCGCCTCGTCTATCTCTCATCAGCACGCCTCTCTCTCTTCCCCTCTCTCGTGATAATTTATTTAAAAATGTTCAAAGTGCCGTAAGTGATAAACAATAACGACGCAAACGCGTACATCATATGCAAACCATTGACTGGTTTGACTAGACATTTCGTCATGTGTCTTGCCAGCCCGTGACCTTTGATACTGCGAGCTAAAGCGTGTATTCCGTTCGAGGCAGGTGGCGAGGTCTCTATCTCTCATGGATGAGTATTTCATGCGCTGAAAGAAATGTTATAGGCCTAGTGTGCTGTGATCACGTCTGCTTGCCAGAATTGTGTTGTTTAGTTGTTTTTTTTTTGTGAAAGGCAAGGAGATGAAGGATGGTGACTACCCTGCTGTATGGATTCAAACAAAAAATTTACTGATTCATGTACATGGACCACTTCATTATTATGCAAATAATGATTCTCTCAATTCCTGATAGAAGGATGGATTCTTATTGACCTAAATTAGGTAGGCCTATCTTGCTTTATTTAGGTCATGTAGATCTAGTATGTGTGTTCTCTTATCTTTTAATGCAAATGAATGTAACACTTCCTGACCTGGCTATTTATGGCTGCACTGATTTTACTCATCTGCTTGGATGGCCGACGTATAACAAGGTTGCCATGTGGCCAGCACAATGACCATTCACCTATTCTACGCGAAGAGATGTCAGATACCTATTGGGGTTGGGTCACTAGTATACACATTGACATTCCGAAAACACAACTATGATAAAAGCTATAGTCTAGTTCCGGTTCTAACAGATAATAGGTTTAACATTTCTTTTCTTACACATTTTTTTCTGGACTTCTGAGTAGCAAATGACAAAGAAGGTTGTAGATAGAGAACAGCAAGTGGAGCCTACCTGCTCATAGAATCATAATAATTCTTATATATATATATAGTTAATATAGTCGTTCTACGACTGAAGGAGGCCAATATATACGCCTCACCTTACCGTTCATAAAGACATGATAAAGATCTTACTTAACTGTGTATTAAAGCCACATAATCCGAAATAATGGATTGGCTTATAGCAGTTTACCGTGCTTTTGTAATAATCCTCTTAACACACTGAGAGATTAACAAACAACATAAGACCTGTTTTTTTTTTTTAGTCCTATAGAAGTCGAACTAGTGTAAACATACTCGCGTGAATCTAAAACGACACCCTGAACTTAAAATTAGGAAGTATTCTCTCATGTTATGATGTAGTTATGCTAGCAGCAGTCTGTATACCCACTCTTACTAAAATGTGACAGTAATGGATTTCTCAGCTACGAAGTCAATGACAAACCACAATTATTATTTAAACAGTTAAACATGTAATCAAATATAAACCTAAAGGAAAAAGTAAAGAATAAAATTGAAAGATCAAAAGCAAAAAATGGCTAAAATCCAGTGCCAAGAGATGAAGTCAAATAACAAATTTCTTCGCTAGTATGGCACAAACACGCCAGGAACGTTGCTGAATCTCATGATAACTTTCATGAAGCAACATTCACTACTCCATTTACTCCTGAAGATCATGCCACTAGCAACACTAGCTCATATCCACAAAGTTGCAGACTTAAACGCTCTAATTCATAGATATACATATGCACCCTTCAGATGTCTTTTAATAATGTAGTGTCTCTAAATGCGATCCCCAAACAGTGGCGTAGTGTCTTGAAACAATAATGTCATTTGACGTTCACTGACCTGAGAAGCATTACTAATTAAGTGAACGAATTGATGGCTAGAAATATGACACTTGGACTTTAAGAACGAATGTCTATTGTCGCCACCTCCTCATCCCACGTAATCGGCCAACATAGTAGAGCTAATAAATTCGTATACAAATTGTGTTATTTCTTTAATAAATGGCCCCTACCGCCCCCCCCCCCCTCTTTTAATCCGCCAGTGCGTCAGGTAGAGTTCGAACCTGAGACCATCAAGGCGATACTCCAGAGCGTGCAACACGCGAACAGCCATGACCCACATAGTGTTAACGCTTTAAGTTAGCCAAAGTAATGTTTAAAATAACTATTAAGCTTACGACTGCACAGTAGATTTTTGTGGTTATAAATTGAGATTTCCTTAGCATCTAAGTCTATTTATAGACAGCAAGTTAAGTAGCCCACGTCTGCATACATGCCTTTCTTGTTTTGCATATCATATGCAGCATGGGTGTAGCCAGGGTCAACCCCCCCCCCCCCGAAATGCGGGGGGGGGGGGGGGGGGAAACGGAATTCAGTGACTGCTTTTTTGCTTTCATTTTGTTTATTTTAGGTGAGATTTTAATACTAAATCATCACTTACCACAGCACAGCCGAGGGGGTTTTGAGTTAAAAATCCCCTACCAGGGTTTTTGAGTTTAAAACCCCCTACAGCGGCTTTGATTTGAGTTTAAAACCCCCTACAGAGGCTTTGAGTTTAAAACCCCCTACCAGGAGTTTTGCAGTTAAATCCCCTTCTATAAATAAAACTAAAAAAAAATGCAAACGACAATCCCCAAATTCCAAGAAAACAGCTAAGGAAGATTTTGACTTTAAAACCGCCTCCAAAAATTACGATAAACCCCCGCTCAATATAAAAAAAAAGCAAATTACACACTTAAAATTCTATGAGCGTAGGCAAAGGGGATTTGAGTTTAACCATCACCCCCTCCAGTTGGGGTTTGAAGCTAAAAAGTACCTCTTCAAAATAAAAAAAGCAAATAACACACTGTAAAATCTATGAGCGTAGCCAAAGGGGTTTTGAGTTTAAAACCCCCTGCCAGCGGGGTTTGAAGCTGAAAAATACCTCTTAAATATTAAAAAAAAAGCAAATCACGCACTCAAAATGTTATGAGCGTAGCCAAAGGGGGTTTGAGTTTAAATCTCCCTTCAGAGGGTTTTGATGCTAAAAAATACCTCTTCCAAAAAAAAAAAAAAAAGCAAATTACACATTCAAATTCTTTGAGCGTAGCTAAGCTAATGAGGGGTTTTGAGATTAAATCCCCCTCCTCCAGATGGCTTTTTAAAAAATTAAAAACCACTTCAGATGGTTTTGAGTTTAAAATTCCCCTACAGAGCGTTTTAAGTTGAAAATCTCTCTCTTCAATATTATTTTAAAGCAAACTACAGTCACCAAATTCTCTGACCGTAGCTAAATGGGGTTTTGAATACAAAAAAAAACTCCAGAGATTTTTTAGTTTAAAACCCCTCAATAGATGATTTTGACGATAAAACATTCCTTTTCGATATAAAATCTAAAGCGAAATACAGGCATGTAATTCCAAGAGCGTAGTCAAGAGGTTACAAATTTCTACCAGTGGTTGGGCTCCATTAATAAAGTGTGAATAGTCATCTGCCGAAATTGAAAAACACTAAATGTGGCTCAACAAAGATGGCTAAGACAGATTGTAGTAGTCAGTTATAGAGATCGGTTCTAAATCAAAGAAATCATATGCCGAACTGGAAGTCGAACCCTTAGTAAGGTAGTGACAGAGCGTCGCATGAAGTTTTGCGGGACATGTTCTCCGACAAAATGAATTACGCATAATTAGAGTTGCGGAAACAGCTTGCCGGAAAATGCGCCGAACGGCGCGAGAGGGTCTAAGTCAGTGAGAATAGCACATTAGGTTTTTGAAATTAAACTTTTTAATAGCAAGGTAATGCACTGTAGATACCTCAGAATATGCATTTTGTTGGCTTTCAATACCAGAAATAGTTCTCGGCGGCTAGGCTTCGCCCCGCGCTGGGGGAGTCTACAAGTTTTCCACTAATTCCAGGAAGAACATATTCTAGGGCACAATAAGCGTCTTCCGAAAGGGTCAGAATGTAATAAAGATTAATTATGTACACACACACACACACATTTATAAAAAAAATTTCCGCGCGGAGGGGCGGAGGAAATTCCCCCCCCACCCCCCCCCCCTCCCAAAAAAAAAATCCTGGCTACGCCCATGGTTGGGTGGACTCAGGGTCGTCCTAAAAATCTTGATGATCAAATGCCAGTCTTCAGTGTTTATATTCAGACTCGAGACCCATCGGTTTCAAAAATAATGTCTTCATTTTCAACCGTTATAAGATTATTATGTTATCTAGACTATTAATTTGAAATATATATATATATATTTTTAAAAAGTAATTCAACATAAACACTAGATGTAGATCTAATAGATCAAACCTACAACCTAGATCACATAACCTTGCTTTTGCTTTTCATTATCTTTACAAGTTCCATTCAAGCACTGAATGTGTTGAGTTAATCAGCAAAACAGCCACAAGACATGCAATGCGCTGGCCACATGGCACCCTTGCCAAACGTTGGTCCTAGAATCAGAGGAGCTTCATATTAATTGCCCAATTGATCGCAAAGTCTGAAAGACAAAATTAACTATTTTATAAGCTTAAAAAGGTCGTGAAGTTCTATTTCAAATTTGTCGCTGTGATGGTGTTTCTTCACGAAAAAATTTGCAAGATGCTAGGTATAGAGTCAATTGTATACCAACAATAAGCTTTTAAAACTTTGCATAATTTAGGTGTTCACTCTAAACATTTAATACACTACTAATAAGTAGCAATTATGCATAAAACACTGAACCATAATCTTCAAATACAAAAACAAAATTTGATAAAATACTCAGAAAGACACAAAGATAAAGGCACATTCCTCATCCCATATGCTAGGACAAATTTGTACAAATACACCTTCTACCCCAGTGCTATTAGAGCATGGAATGGGTTGCCTGAGCTAGCCAGGAAAACCAGCGACTTGGCAGAATTTAAGTCATTGGTTAATATGCATGACACAATGCATGACACGTAGGACGTAATCATCTTTTTTGAAGTAACGTCTGTATCATATAAAATAAAATAAGAAGAATAACACGCTTGCTACTAGTTCCCATAAGTATACTTATGTATGGTTTCTTTGATTACTTATAAACAGTTCCAGGTGCTACTTATAAACAGTCTCCAAATCTAAATATAGAGTGTCGGATTCTAGCAAGTGAAGCCCCCAGGTTCCCTATTTCCTTCAATATAAACACAAGACACCTGAACAGATGCAAGAACTCTTGGGATCCCTTAACAATTAAATCATTGAATAAATTCCAACTTTTTGAATTTCATTTCATACGTAATGTTGAAAAGAAACTTTGGTGTGTATATATTGTGTAGTAGTAGTAGGTGCTCTTCCAGGCCTTGCCATCTATAGGGCAGATGATGTAATGGTCATCTGTTTCTGTGGACCACGGTTAACAAGGGTGTCATGTGGCCAGCACAACGACCAAGCGCTTTGCTTTCAACGATAAATGTCAGCTGAGTGGACTCAGGGGAACCATTAAGTTCCTGAAATATAGAAAAATCCCAGTCTTTACCGAGATTCGAACCCTGGACCCATCGATTCGGAAGCCAACGCTTTACTACTCATGCATCACACCGCCACATTTTATATGCTAACAAGTAAGAATGTGCGAAGTGTTCCGCTAAATACTAAGAATGTGCGAAGTGTTCCGCTAAATACTAAGAATGTGCGAAGTGTTCCGCTAAATACTAAGAATGTGCGAAGTGTTCCGCTAAATACTAAGAATGTGCGAAGTGTTCCGCTAAATACTAAGAATGTGCGAAGTGTTCCGCTAAATACTAAGAATGTGCGAAGTGTTCCGCTAAATACTAAGAATGTGCGAAGTGTTCCGCTAAATACTCAGAATGTGCGAAGTGTTCCGCTAAATACTAAGAATGTGCGAAGTGTTCCGCTAAATACTAAGAATGTGCGAAGTGTTCCGCTAAATACTAAGAATGTGCGAAGTGTTCCGCTAAATACTAAGAATGTGCGAAGTGTTCCGCTAAATACTAAGAATGTGCGAAGTGTTCCGCTAAATACTAAGAATGTGCGAAGTGTTCCGCTAAATACTAAGAATGTGCGAAGTGTTCCGCTAAATACTAAGAATGTGCGAAGTGTTCCGCTAAATACTAAGAATGTGCGAAGTGTTCCGCTAAATACTAAGAATGTGCGAAGTGTTCCGCTAAATACTAAGAATGTGCGAAGTGTTCCGCTAAATACTAAGAATGTGCGAAGTGTTCCGCTAAATACTAAGAATGTGCGAAGTGTTCCGCTAAATACTAAGAATGTGCGAAGTGTTCCGCTAAATACTAAGAATGTGCGAAGTGTTCCGCTAAATACTAAGAATGTGCGAAGTGTTCCGCTAAATACTAAGAATGTGCGAAGTGTTCCGCTAAATACTAAGAATGTGCGAAATGTTCCGCTAAATACTAAGAATGTGCGAAGTGTTCCGCTAAATACTAAGAATGTGCGAAGTGTTCCGCTAAATACTAAGAATGTGCGAAGTGTTCCGCTAAATACTCAGGATGTGCGAAGTGTTCCGCTAAATACTCAGAATGTGCGAAGTGTTCCGCTAAATACTAAGAATGTGCGAAGTGTTCCGCTAAATACTCAGGATGTGCGAAGTGTTCCGCTAAATACTCAGAATGTGCGAAGTGTTCCGCTAAATACTAAGAATGTGCGAAGTGTTCCGCTAAATACTCAGGATGTGCGAAGTGTTCCGCTAAATACTCAGGATGTGCGAAGTGTTCCGCTAAATACTCAGTATGTGCGACGTGTTCCGTTAAATACTAAATTTGCGGAGTGTTCCGCTAAATACTAAGAATGTGCGAAGTGTTCCGCTAAATACTCCGAATGTGCGAAGTGTTCCGTAAAAAAATGTTAGGGAAACACTGCGCTAACGTATTATACGTTTGCTGTTACAATGCATGCACAGTTACAAAACAAATCTCCTCGCTGACAATTAAGACACATATTTTTAAAAGCTTGTCATATTTGGGGCACATTGCAAGATTTGTCGACCGTCTTTCTCAATTCCTCTCTTGTCTTTTGCCTTAGTTAGAACCTCTTTCAATGGCAGGCCCGTACACTCTTTTATGTTGTCTTCCCATCGCTTTCTCTGTCTGCCTCTACTTCTTTTTCCTGGAACTGTTCCATGAAGGAGGGTCTTTGCGAGCCCCGAAGACGTTGTAATATGGCAAAGGGATTTTTTTTTTTACTATGGCTAGCAGGTCATCATGGGGTCTAATCGCTGCAGTAACCCTGTTTCTAATCTCTTGCCGGGCACGACATGGCCTAAATTGTGTCGATGTGAGAAAAAAAAAAACAAAATACAAATACAATTCTTATCTCTTGGTTTGCGATGCGGTCTTTAAATGTGATACCTAGGATCGTTCTGTAGCATCTCAATTCCATTGCTAGGATCCTCCTCTCTAGCTCTGCAGTCAGCTTCAAAGACTCGCAAGCATATGAGCGCATCAGTCTTATTTTGATGTCGAGGACTTTACCTTTGTCTTTCCATATTATTTTACGTTTTGAAAGGGCTGCTGTGGACTGTGCAATTCGGGCCAGTAGTTCAATAGCTCCGAGGTATTTGAAGCTGCTGACACTAGTCAGCTTTTCACCTCCAAAACTGAGGCCCCTTTTAAAGCCCTGTTGGCTATTGGTCATAATTTGTTTGTTTTTTTCGGCATTTATTTGCATACCTTATGCTGCGCATTACCAAGTCAGCTAGCCCATCAATGTCATCTGCGAAACGCAAGTTAGTAATTCTTTTTCCTCTAACGCTTACAGTACCTTCATAGCCTTCGAGAGCATTTTCCATTATCCTTTCAAGGAAGATATTGAAGAGTGTTGGTGAGATTAGGCAGCCTTGTCTTACTCTAACTGTGGTTTTAAACCAGTCCCCAAAATTATTGTTGAAGTACACATCACTGTCTTCTATTTTGAAGGAATATCAGTTGTACTGGCCATAGAAACAGATGACCTTTACATTATCTGCCCTATAGACCACAAGGTCTGAAAGGGGAACTTTTTACACCGCATTGGTTGCATCCTTGTAGAGGTTCTGGATAACTTAAATTATATTTTTATTAATGTTGTACTTTTGCATTGTCGCCCAGAGTGCCTCATGCCATACTCGATCGACAGCTTTCTTGAAATCACTAAAACGTGGAAACGGTTCTCTTGGTATAGTTCCTCTCACCGTTTGTTAGGTCATCTCTTTACTTCTAGTCCTACATAACTTGGAAGTAGGGCTTCATTAATCATACTTATCACTCATTAACTAAGTCAAAGGAGGTCAGTTCGCTGTGCGTCTGTTTTATAGTCTTGCCTGCACTGTAAACTGACTGTAAGTTCGTGTGTGTGTTCACGTGTCATGTGTGTGACATATATGTAATTAAAGGGAAAGACAATGGCTGATATTTCAATAGCTCCGAGGTATTTGAAGCTTGTCAATTGTAGTCAAACTGAATTTCCATTAGATTGGATCAATAAAAATTATCTTATCTTATCTTATCTTATTAAACTAAACCCTTACATGTGTTACAGTTTATTTTCATACACTGCAACTTGGACACCCGGATGTACAGTTACACCTGCCACCCTAGTGGCTCAGTATAATTGGTGCGAATGTGTAAGGAATGACACAAGGAAAGTGCTAAAGTAAAAAGAGGTGCTCGCGTATAAATATAGAAATAAGGGGGACAACTAGTGCTCGAGTGTAAATATTTAAATAAGGGAATCAACTTACCTCGAAAGTCTTTATAAATTGATTACAATGATTTCTGATGCTAATTAGTTCTGATTTCATTACAACATAAGGGGAGATAATGCATTTTTATTCAATCTAGCAAAACATGAATTAAAAAGAATAGAAAGAAAGAGCAATAACCTACAGTAAACATAGTTACGGCAAGTAAAGTAATACATAGAAATGGTTTGGGGGAGGGGGAGACCTAACCCACATTACATTAATGAAAAAGCATTAGAAAATATACCAGGGAGAATTTGAAATACAAAGACAAACTAAACAATGGCAAGGACACCGTGTTGAAATATCGCCACTACTTACAATAAATTACAAATTACTTTTTGCTTCAAGGGAACATAACAGTATCTAATTATAAGGTAGGAAAAAGTGCAAAAATAATTATCCAGTTCCTCTTGAACTACATGGCTTATAAACAGCTCCTACCTAGATACTGAACACCGGAGACACCTATTTATAGCTATCCGCCATTGACATGAAGCTCCAATAAAATAAATAAATAAATTCTAGCCTCTATATAGCGCTACCTTCATGCTGATAGCGTGCTCAATCTCATTTGTGGGGAAGGGGGTATCTGGGAGAACCTTTTACGTGCTGCCTTTAGGCGCTCAGTAAACACAAGTCTGCTCGAGTCGGGTGTCGAACCCCGAGCCCCCCTCATAGGTAGCCATAGGAAGCCAAGCCAAGTTCAACCGTATTTAGACTCTCGACCACGCTTCCTTACAATATCTCTCTTGTAGGAACGCAAACTCACTTTCGTAGACCAATTGGACGTCTTAGTAGGCCCCTGGGGGTCCACACAGACCACTTTGGGAATCACTGATCTAGACTAACATTAAAAAGCATTTATAAAAATAAAATAACAGGGGCAACGACCTGAATTCGTGGCTCAAGCCAACGCGGTAACCACTCTGCTAGTGGAGAGTCCATGAACATGGAAGATTGGATAGTTACCTATTGTTTCTATAGTCTGGTCCTATTTTTCATGTTGTGTTCACTATGACTCAGACGACGATCTACAAAGGGGAGTAATTCAGCTTATACTACGACTTCAGTCAAGTACAATTTTTCCCTTGTTTGAGATACCAAACAAAATAATTATTTTCCAATAGTTAATGAGCTAATTGGTTAATTTTAAAATCGATTCTTATGTTGTCAGGTAAAAGAATTTATTGAGCGAAATTTCAGCTTGACACAGATAACGTGTACAAACATTTTAACAGGCAGACAGACAGACAGCTGATATAAGCTTTGTAAATTAAAATTATTGTTTGCCTTCACAGGTACCATGAGACAAGGGCAGATAACAAAGTTGTTACTCTTTGCTTCGTTCTTATGTACCGTCCTCATATTTTGGAATTTTTTCGATGGCGACACGGACAAAGTGGGACGCATGGCCTTCAATGTCACAGGTAAAGAGGACCTTTTGTAAAAAAAAAAAAAAAAAAAAGGCTTATTTCTACAATTTCTGTTGGTCTGTTAAAAGTCATATATGTTTTGGTCTCAAGAAGTAACTAATAACCTTCTGTTTTTTTTTGTTCTCTGCGTCTGCTTGTGAAGGTAACACTCTTATATTAAATTTAGCATGTTTCTGGTTTACTAAGTTTTAAAAAAAAATGTACTTGTTTTTTTTTTTGTTTTTTCATCTTTTTCAGCAATTCATTGTTGAAACGATTCTGTTATAATTTTGCAATTCCAATGATATGCTAGCTCTGCCTGGTATTATGACCTAAATGTAAATGTCAATTCAGCTCTCTTTAATTATCTTGGTCGTCTCTTTATCTTTCTTTTGGTAGTCCTCGATGCACAAAGTAAATGTTATCAGTTTGGTGTATGTCAATAACAGCCTAGACCCTCACCAATTTGCATACAAAGCAGCTAGAGGAACTGAGGATGCCATTCTATTGCTTTTGGACCAGCTTTATAAGCATCTCGATATACCCAAAACATATGCACGAGTCCTCTTCGTAGATTTCTCCTCGGCTTTCAATACCATACAGCCACATCTAATGATAAACAGAGTAACTTAAATGTAAGCCCTTACTTGCAAGCATGGGTTCTAAACTTTTTAACCCAACGGCCCCAGTATGTTAAAGTCAACAACACCAAATCGTCAACTCGAGTACTATGTACGGGTGCTCCACAAGGTTGTGTACTTTCTCCTGTGCTATACACTCTTTACACTAATGACATAAGAAGCATCTATGACTCAGTTAAACTCATTAAATTCGCTGATGATACTGCCATAGTCGGTCTTATTTCAGGAGACGAAACTCAGTATCGAAGCTCGATAGAAGAGTTTACAAACTGGTGCACCGACAACTTTCTAGAACTGAATGTAACAAAAACTAAAGAACTTATAATAGATTTTAGAAAGAAAAAACAAACTATACGTGAACTGCAAATAAACACTACATCTATAGAACAAGTAAAGGCATATAAATATCTAGGCATTATCATCAACAACAAGCTTTCATGGGAAGACCACCTTGGAACTCTGACAAAGAAAACAGCCCAGCGACTCTTTTTTCTATACAAACTCAACAGTTTTAAATTAAATAAGAAGATCCTTGAGACATTTTACGGCGCGACTGTACAAAATCTGCTAACATACGGAATAAGTTGTTGGCAAGGCAACGCCTCATCTAAACTGTTGCAACGTCTAGAAAACATCATTAAAAAAGCATCAAAAATACACTCACAACATTACCACATTTAAAGGAACTTTTTGAACAAACGTGCCTAAGAAAAATCGAAAAAATCTTGGAAGTCAACGGCCACCCGCTCCATCAGAACTACGCCAGGTCGTCGCGAAGTGGGCGACTGCTGTCAATCAAAACAAGAACGGAGCGGTACAAAAACTCGTTCGTACCTCACTCGGTCAGACTCTATCACCGCCACTCATTGATCAGGGAACATGAAATGCACCAAGATACCTGTGTGTAGTCGCTGAATGAACTCTTTATGTTGTCTGTTGTATTTATGTGTATGTTTCTGTTGTGTTGTCTTTATATGAGAAACGAGTCCTTGTAATCACAACAAATTTCCGTAAGGATCAATAAAGCAGTCTTAGTCTTAGTCTTAGTCTTAGTCTTAGTCTTTGTGTTTGGCACCTTTCGGGAGGTCAGCGCTAGACCACATAAGCACTGCCAGGGCCGGATTTATTTATGGGCAACACAACCTATAGCTTAGGGCCCCAAAGAATATATAGAGCACTGGCTTATAAAGGACCCCACATCTCAAATAACATAGGGCCTTTTAAAATCTTAATACGGCACTGGCCATACGTGACAGCTTTCTAAAACATTTGACTTAACCGGCCATTTCCTATTGGCTCTGTATTTAGTTTTCACGAGTCTTCGCTTCTGAACTTTTACCAAATACAAACTTGACAAGGCTGTTACAGTAATGATATTCATTCTACTACATTCGGTCTTACAAGTTTACCATCCACTTTAAAAGCTTTATTACTCCCCCCTCCCCCTTTAATATGTATTTGATTCAGTACATATTTTATGCCCTCTTACATGTGTTTAATCTCTTCTTACAAGGTATTTTATTCACTCTTAAATGTATTTAATCCCTTCTTACAGGTACATCACCTCATACAGTATTCACCCATTCTTACAGGTATTTCACCCCTCATACAGTAATTTTATCCCCCTCTTTTATAGTCCCGAGACATGACGTTAAACTGCGCTCCTCTTTCCTCGGCACTTTTGGAGCTCAAAAGTGCCCTACTTCTTTTCTATCATTGTGTCTGCCTCCTCTTTTCCTCAGTCTGCCTTCATTGATCATCACACTGTCTCCTTATCTCTAAAATCAATCTCACTACGTCCTTGACCAGTCCGTTTGCCGTGGACTGCCACGGGTAAGGGGGGATAAAAAGATCCTGGTGTTTGAGTGGTGGCTATCTGAGGATAAACCACCACAACACAATACTTTGGCTCCAAGTTCCCCTAGACCTGAGGCCCAGATGGCCCGCTCTGGGTCAACCGGCTGGTCATTGACCTATGCTGGAGGGCGGTGGCTGGAGGGTCAATCAGGGAGCTGCTGTATCGGACACATGTCAGATGCAGCAGCTGACGGAGTATAGCACCTGTGTAGCCCTGGCGGGCTCATTCTGGACTTCCGAATGGCCCGACCCCTTGTTGGACTCGATGGCGGGTGGGGAGCACAGGTGCCGAACTAACAAGAATATATATGGACAAAAAAAACCCCAATAAACTACTTGCCCCAGATTTAAGTCTGGGCAAGAGACGCCGTATTGAGGCAAAAAAGAAGGAGGCCACAAAAAGCTTTACTACCTGGCCATCATTTTTGGTGGTCAGGTGCACAGAGGAGGGGGAAAGCCCGACAAAGCTGAGCCCTTTCCTTATCTATAAGGGAGAGCCCAAGAGTGTGTCTAAGCTACACAAGTCAATGGACAGAAGACACACTCTGATGGGCTTTTAAGATGCAGAAGACTCTGTGATCCCCAAGTGGAAGTCATGCCACACAAGAGTCTGAACACCAGCAGAGGTGTAATCAGCTCTAGGGACCTACTGGAATGTTCCGAGAAGGAAATAGTGGAGGGCTTTGAATGAGTCACCCATGCCCGGCGCATTACCAGGCGCAGTGATGGTGAGAGGTCAAAACCGCCACTATTATCCTCACATTCGGAACTAGGACACCGCCAGAGTATGTGAAGGCAGGATACCTACGAGTTCCATTGAGGCCCTACATACCTAACCCCATGAGGTGCTTCAAGTGCCAGGATTATGGACACGGCGCGGCAGTCTGCAAGAGGAACACTGTGTGTACCAGATGTGCTGGAGAGGGTCATGAGGACAAGGGCTGCACAGCCCAGTTCAAATGCCCAAACTGTCACGCTGGCCTCTCAGCCTACTCCAAGGACTGCCCTGTGTGGAAACAGGAGGTTGCCGTGCAGGAGTACAAGACAAGAAATGGATGTACCTTCAGCCAGGCGAAATCGGCTGTATTGGCCCTACCCAAGGGCCAATTTGGCTTGACAAAGACCTACGCCCAGGCTGTTGCTAAGATAGGAAGATCCATAGCCACACAGACGGACACATTGACCCCACCACCCCCTCCTCCTCCTCCAAATCAGAAGAAAACACCGCCAAAGAACACACCTCCGAAGAAACAAGAAAGCCCTGTTGTCATGCTAAAGAACAAGTTCTCTGTGCTCGCTGATGAGAGCATGGAGACTGAACAGCATGTCAAAACCAACACTCCGGGAGAACCCGGAGACATCATGGCTGACACAAGTTCACCTCAGAGAAGCCAGCCAGACACCCCAACCTCTACCGCATTAGAGGTTGACCAACTCCCTAAGGGAAGAAATCAAAGCGGAGAGGATGCCCGAGGTGAGAGAGGAGGAAATAACCTCCGCTCTAACCAGAGGGATCTCCCCTCTCCAGAGAGAAAGACT